>NW_024467583.1:101985-220606 GCF_000804445.1 Metarhizium album ARSEF 1941 | reverse complement strand
AAAAAGATAAAGAACAAAAAACTTAATTAGAGTTAGAAACTTTAAAGATATAAGCTTAAATTGCAAGAGAAAATAACTAGAATTTACTATAAAGATAACTAGTATTTTTTATAATTATAACTCTAGTTGCCTTAACAAAATATCTTAAATATAGATACAAATAATATAGTAGATAATTTAGATATAAATTCTATTTTTTTCCCTTAATTTTCTACTATTTTACTATAATTTTCTACTATTTCTTTATAATTATACTTATATTTTATATATTTTCTATTATTAGTATAATTTTTTTTTATTATAAAGTAAGTTTTACTCTTCTTAAATTTATAGTCTATAACTTTAAAAGTATATTAAAACTAATACTTATATAACTATAATAGTTTTATTAAATACTTATATAATAAATAGTAAATTTACTTTACTAGATTTATATATAGTTATAAGAGTTTAATATATTAAATAATAAATTTATTTTACTAAATTTATATATAGTTATATATTAAATAATAAATTTATTTTACTAAATTTATATATAGTTATATATTAAATAATAAATTTATTTTACTAAATTTAATTATAGTTATAAGAGTTGAATTAAATATTTACACTTTAAATAGAAATTTTATTTTATTAACTAAAAAAAACTAGTAATATTTCTAGAGTATTTATCTATTCTATAATGCTATTTTTTTTTTTAAAAAAAAAAATTTGCTAAGTTATAAGATACTATTATAAGTACTGCTAGTAGGCCTTCTATCTATATTACTAGGAGGAGGAGTATGCAGATAGGTCTTATTAATAATATTTCTTAGGTTAATCTTACTTTAGGAAGATTTTGCATCTAGAGACAGTTAGAATTTAGCAATAATTAATTCTAAATTAGTTCTAAATGCTACTTATAACATACTGCAGCCTTTTTGCCTGCCTCTAGGTAGTAGTACTAATTCTAAACTTAGCAGCCTTTCTGCTATTCTA
This sequence comes from Metarhizium album ARSEF 1941, assembly GCF_000804445.1. Classification (NCBI taxonomy): domain Eukaryota; kingdom Fungi; phylum Ascomycota; class Sordariomycetes; order Hypocreales; family Clavicipitaceae; genus Metarhizium; species Metarhizium album. The sequence continues at coordinate 219,628 of NW_024467583.1, read as the reverse complement.
GTAGCAGGCAAGAGCCTAACTATATATTATAATAGTTACACTTTATGCTTTCTATAAAGCAAGCAGCAATTTATATAGTATTAATATTAAACTATTGTAAAATTCCATTAAAATCTAGCTAGAATAAATTATAATTTAATTATAAATTACTTACTTTACTATCCTCTTTATAAAGCACTTTAGGCTTAACTAATATCTAGCAATTTTAAGATAACTTTATAAATATATAGAGATTTATATTTTTATTAAGTGCTAGTTCCTTTAAGTTTTAGTAGAACTCTATATATAAGTTAATTAGTATAGAGTTCAAATTTAATACAAATTAATTATTAATTAATATATAAACAGCTGCCTAGTTATTAGCAGAAGAGAGAGCACTAGCACTTAACTATAATACCTCTGCTCTATATACTATAATAAGATATTTCTTTAATAAATAAGTTAAAGAAAAGTATATATCTTATAGAGTATTAGTATTAAACCTAAATTAAATAATAATTAATTTTAATTAAATTCTAACTTATAATATAATATATATAGCTGTTCTCTATATTTATATAGTAAAAAATCTTACTAACTCTAATAATAAGATTGCTCTATATATTAAATTTATAGTTAGAGAGACTAAGCTAATACCTGCCTCTCTCTCTACTTATATACTACTAAAATGCTTTCTAGTTTAGAATTTAATTAGAGTTAATTCTAAGTATATTTAGAATAAATTCTAAAGAGAATACTTATAGATTCTCTATAATATAATATTATTTTAATAGTACAGCCTTAGTTTAATAAGAGAGTAAAGCATAAAGAAAAAAAAAATTTAGAAGAGAGCTGCAGCTAATATATTAAAATTTCTAAACCTACTTTTTATAAATATTCTATATAATTTAATTACATTCTATAATAATTTTCTGCCTAATTAGAACTTATTTTGCCCTATCTTTTACTCTACTAAGAATAGATTCCTTAAAGAAAATTCAACTAATTAAAATCCATTATGCCCCCTTGTCCCCCTATAGCAATAGTCAGGTCAGGTCAACTACAATGGTCAGGTCAGCTCAGGTAGGCGAGCAATGGTCGGGTCATCTACACTCTCAGTTATGGACGCAGCAGCATCAGCGGGCCGCTCCAGTGTATTTCAGCCTCTACTTGGTACTGTGGCAGCACCAGAAGCCCCAGACCACAGGCATCCAGTGACCGGCCTGCGTTGGCCAATGGATGCATGGGGCCTACGGGGCACATACCTGAGTGCTCGAGCCCGCAGCCTGCACCAGCCACTGATGGCGTGCCCGGCGGCGTGTAACTTGCTGACAAAATCATGATGGCCTGGAACCGCCCTGAAGCATCCGCGGGCACGCCAACTACCTGTACCTGTAACCTAGCAGTTAGGCCAGCGGCATGGACACGGAGATTGATGTGCAGGGCTCGCGGCTCCCTGGCCCCTTTTCTCCCTCGGTTCAATTTTGACGCTGAAGTGGTCTGTTGACGTGCTGAGATTGCTCCCACCTCCACCAACCACGTCACCCATCTGTCACCGCAAACGCCCCTCGTTCTCGAGGTCAGAACCGCGAACAGCACAGCTTGTGCCGTCGTGCCAGTCGGCTGGGTACCCTGCGAGCTTGCAACTTCCACGGTTGTCAGCGACTAGTTGCTAGTGCGTTACCAGTGGCCAACTGCTCAAGTACCTACCCAAGGTAGTCGTTATCTTCTAATGAAACGCCCACCGCCACCAGGTGAAACGGTTCGAGCGGCTGGGTTGTGGTGGAGGCCCCACCACTCTGCACGTACTCCGTACGGAGCACATACAGTACGTACAGTACAGTACAGTACGTACAGTACAGTACAGTACAGTACAGTACGTACAGTACAGTACGGTGCAGTACACATTGGGAGCACAGTGCACATGTACATGCGTACGGAGAGCACCCCCGTAAGTTATCGCAATGCCTCTTTTGCTCCCTGGCCCAGAGGTCAGTCAGATCGGTAACCTCATTCGAGACGCAGCCACACTACAGTGCGATGCGACCTGCCCGTTGCTCTCGTTGCGACTCAACTGCTGGGATGTCGTCCATCCAGGGAGATCCCAAAGCTGCCAAAAGTCACCGGATCCTTGATGCTCATGCACCAACCGTCTTCCACTCCCACATGGCGGGAAGACGACGGCTCAACAGCCACGACACCACACCGTCATCACCGTCCGCCGTCACCGCACCGTGGCGCTTGGGGCCTCCACAGGTCCAGGTCCGTCGATGTCTCGATTTGATGCGTCTGACCTGAGTGCTTCTGCGTCCGGACTCCGGAGCAACTTACCAGACAGGGACCACCCGTCAGACAGACACGTTTCGGGTATCGCCCAGAGAAGATGCTGCAGTCTTCTTTTATTTACGGAGTACCAACGATCCATGTCGCAGACCTGACTGGCTGGATCTGGCGTCACCCTGCGTGCCTGGGCTTTGGTGCGCCAGGTCGCTTCTTCACACACCATCTTGTTGCCGTTGGGACCAATGGGCTTTCGTTTGGAGCCTTGGCTTGCCCATCATCTGATACTTGTCCAACTCTGTACTCGGTGTGCAGCAATGGACCAAACCCTATCCTTGCAGGGTACTCTCGTCGTTGATCATGGCCACACGATGCTGCCCACAAGCCATCAGTGTCCTCGAACCATCACAGCCCTAGACAGGAGCAGCGGATAAGTCATGTCAACCACTTCCAACCCTTGTTAGAATGCATTGATTGTAATATGGAGCTCGTTGCCCTCGGAAGGTTGGCAGGGCGTTGCTGCAACACGCAAACTGGTACACGACCAAGTATTTTTGGTCAGGCTAGGTCAGTCAAGGTTGAGTTTGCGTCTTTCACTGTTGCCTACTCCATTGGACACCTTTGAATGGCACTTCGATGAGCATGAAGCATTCATGTCTGCCAAGAGCTTTGATCCACAACCACAATGGAGCCGGGGGCAGGTCGGGATGGTCCCGTGATAGAAACAACCTCCACGCAGCCATGCCGCACCGACAAGATGGGTCTTGTGAGGCATGGCCACCGCTCCCTGGCGACAGTTCAATCCCGCCTCGGTACGGAGTTTTCGTTCAACATATCCTTCCGACCCAAACTACCCAAGGTATCTAGGGGTATCTGGCAACTTACTAGCCAGGTGTAGTTGTTAGTGGCCAACGCCAGATAACGCGAGATAACCTATTGGCTCAACACACCAAACCACTGAACAAAAGTGGGAAAGAATCCTGTACCCGGGCCCCATTGTCGTCTCCTCCCGCCGAATATGCCGACTTGGCTTCCCGTGAAGATACTTGTCCATTGCCGGACTTATGGGGTCTGGGATACAGGGTAGGATAGACAGAGTGTGACGGATTGAGCATTGAAGGCCTCAACTTGTCTACCGATATCGTAGCACCATCTTTGTTGAAGTTGGGGTTGACTCTACAAGCCTTGAAGGAGGCATTTCCCCCCTTCTTTTGGTAAAATTCTCCTTCCACGCTCCATCATCAGGGAGCTGACTAGTCATCCGCCGTGCCCAAATCCAATGTCGTACACCGCTCTTTGTTGGACTTGGGAGCCTCTGGCGGCAAGGATGGTGCTTGCACACACGGCGTATGAGAGTGACGATTTGTTGGGTTAGTCCTTCTTCTAATGGGAGGCACTTCTAGGCCATCGCATTACGTATGTACATGGATGGATGGATGGATGGATGGATGGTTGCCTCGCAGGCTCACAGTGCCAGTTGATTCGAGACAAAGGGGACCCCGACAAGACGGTCTTGATGCTCCGTCCAGTTTTCTGTTTCCCGGACCAGCACAGAGTCCTCCAAATGGCAACGAGGCGGGCAATGCTCGCCAACCTAGTGGCAGCAGTTCCTTTCGATGTGTGGTTCGCACAGAGCCGCCATTCCGCATGGTCCTGGCGCTCTTTTATTGATTTCGAGCTGATAGCGGTGGCGTTACACCAAGCCTTCGTGGGATGCTGGGACTGGGCCCGTCACTACCACCAGCCTCTTACGATGCGAAGCCCGGAGTGGACGGAGCCGTCAGGTTGAACTTGATGTCGTGGTACTCGGAACGTACGGAGGAGCACTCGGTACACCGCCGGCATTTTCTGCGACCGACAGTTGGCGCCGGAGAGACACCCCTTGAAGAGCGAGCATTGACGGCCCAAGAGAGAATGGGAGTCGGGACGATTGAAGATACTCATGTCTTGCCGCCACGGTCGGGTCTGTGCCAGCCATTTGCACGTCCACAGCCACGCACTCGTCGCTCGGCAATCACTGGGTAGTGTCAGCATCGTGAGACGTCGCCTCTGCAGACTTGAATACCGGGACAATATCGACGACAAGACCCGTGGATTTTAAGACAGAAAAGGCACGGCACCCAAGACAAGACCCGACCGAAGATGCTCAACGCCACAGTCCCGGGTAGGCGGAGCCTCGCAGACTTCTGAAACCCAGCCTAGCCTAGCCTAGTTTCTTCGGGCTGGGCGACAAGTCTCAGTTGCACTCGAGAAACATGCTGCCCGGATCCTCGCATAGTCTCGTAGAAGGGAGCACACCAATGACCAGTGGAAATGTCGGCCTTGTCCCAATCACACCACCGATTCCGCACAGCCCGCGCAGTCGACTACGCCCTCCTCACAGGCGCGGCATGCCTCTATCTCTACTTCCGCATACGACCCATTCTGAGCCCCGGGGACCCCGTGAAACCGAAGAGAGTGATCCGCTCCAGAGCCAGAGAAGAAGCAGCGACGTCAGCAGCCGCAGATGGGACGTCGGCCTCCCGCCCGGTGCCGTATGCGCCCGACGTGTTTCCCGGCGCGAGGGACGTGGAAACCGCCTACGGGACGATAAAGGCGTTTGAGTGGGGTCCCGAGGACGGCGACAAGGTCCTCCTGCTGCACGGCATCGGGACTCCCTGCGTCGCGCTGGGAGACATGGCGGCCGAGTTCGTCGCCAGGGGGTGCAGAGTGATGCTTTTCGGTGAGCCCGCCGCCTCTCCCGCCTCGCCGTGCCCTTGCCCCCGGGGCGAGAAGAGACGGATCCAGGAACCCTCCCGACCGCCTGCTCGCCCGCTCGCTCGTAGTCGCCCCTGAGAGAGGGGGGACAGGGGAAAAGGGACTCGCGCGTACGTAGGGAGGGAGGGAGGGAGCGATGGAGGAGCCGCTCGAGATCTAACCGTGGCGCTGTAGACCTGTTCGGCAGAGGGTACTCAGACTGCCCGAGCGACCTCCCCCACGACGAGCGTCTGTACACGAGCCAGGTGCTCCTGGTGCTGGCGTCGTCGCGCGTCCCCTGGACCGGCCCGTCGTCGTTCCACGTCGTGGGCTACTCCCTCGGCGGTGCCCTCGCGGCCGCCTTCGCGGCCTACCACGCCAATCTCCTGCGCTCGGCTACCTTTGTCTGCCCCGGCGGCCTCGTCCGCCCGGCCCGCGTCAGTCTCGGGTCGCGCATCCTGTACGCCGAGGGCCTGCTGCCCTCCTGGCTCGTCGACGGCCTCGCCAGACGCCGACTCGAGCCCCGGCCCGGCACGGCCAGCGTCGACGTGGCCGAGGCCTCGCAACACGTCGACTTTGACCAGGTCCCCGTCCGCGCGGGGGATGCGTCTGGCCCCAAGGTCGGGGACGTGGTCGCGTGGCAGCTGCGGAACAACCCGGGCTTTGTGCCCGCATACGTGAGCACCATCAGAAACGCCCCCATCTACGGGCAGCACGAGGCCGTGTGGAGGCGGCTGGGTGAGCAGCTCGCCCTGAGGCGGGCGGACGAGCACGTGCCCGGCCTACAAGGAGGCAGGATATGCTTGATTCTGGCGGACAGAGATCCGATTGTGGTCAAGGACGAGTGGATAGAGGATTCGTTTGCCGTGCTCGGCGAGGACGCCGTCGACGTCAGGGTCCTCAAGGGCGGTCATGAGATTGCCATTTCCCACGGAAAGCAAGTTGCGCATGTTGCCATGACGGCCTGGACACGATGACGCACTAAACGCGGACTCACTTGGCCTGAAATATAAACTCGCATGAGAGAGCCATCGGGGACGACTATAGAGGACCCAGCTCCCTTTAGAAAATAGATATATTGTACCCTTGTGCCATCTGCATTTCAGTCGGCATGTGCATCGCTGTGAAATGGTATGAAACCCACAAACTCCTTGGCGTGAATGAACAAACTCCTCTTCGTGTCCAAAGCAATGACGCCGCAACGCCGTCCGTCCGCTCCTTGCAAGTATGCGATACCCGCCATGTTTCTCTACATCCCAGAAGAGAGGTGAGGGGAAAAAAAAAACGCACACACAAAAACACAAGGCTTCTGAAGAAACTTATTGGAACGTCTAGAATTTATCCAAGCCCCGCGCCTTGACAAAGCGGTTGATTTGCTCTCGCGTCATTTTTTCATTGTATTGCTCGTAAAACTCATACAGGGAAATCATCTCCTGGGTGGCGTCAACCATGGCCGCGATATCAACAGTGCTCTCCGCTAACCAGGCGGCAAAATGCTGAACCCTGGATATCCTGGCCTCTTGCTGCTTCTCCTTGGAGTCCGAAGCCGAAGGGGGATCGGGCAGGCCGTGACGGTTGCCGCCGTTGCCCCTTGCGGCTTGGCTGAGGGCGGCTTGGGCGGCTGCGAGGCCGGCAGCGGCGGCAGAACCTGCCCCTGCTTGGCCGAGAGTGGCGGAATTGGGCCGCAGGACAAGCGCGAGAAAGATGGCCACGAGGGCGATGACGTGCGGTGCGCACAGGAGCGGCAGATCGCTGTTGAAGGAGTCGTTGATGATGGAGCGCGCGAGTTGCACGTCCTCATCTACCAGTGACAATTCTGCCCGGAGCGACGTCAACGTCCTGTACGGCTGGTGCACGATGAGCTGCGAGTTCATTTCGCTAATCATGTAGAACTCGCACTCTCCGATTTTGGACGTGTCCAGGCCGATGAAGTCTTGCCAGAGTTGCCTTGCCTCGGTCACGATGAGACGGATATGCTGCGGCGCTTCTTCCATCTTGCAGGCCAGATAGAGGGAAGTTGTTATGACGAGGTACGGGTTTGTGGATCGCACAGGGACCTTGATGTAGAATCGCTTCAGGTAGACTTGGGCAGTCGCCATGGCCTGTTGACGGATGCTGAGGCGTTTTGCCAGGCGGAGTAGTTCTGGGTTGGAGGTCAGCCCCGAGGGCATGCCGCGGCGGAGAAGAGGGGAGAGAGAGGGAGGGAAAGTGACCAACGCTGATTGAAATATATGGCGAGATGGCGTGGCTGCGGCACGGGAAACATGCGCACGAGGTCGGCATTCTCGTCGTCGAGCTTCTGTCGCATGCTGGACAGCTGGTCCTTGGTAAACAGCCAATGCCGCCTCTGCGTCGACTCCCAGTAGTTGGCGGCCATTCGGTAAAGAATCAGAGCCGTGGAGCATCCTGCAGACTCTGGGGAAGCAGAGCAGTGGGAGATGACGAAGTCGAGCGAGGACGAAGTCGAGCGAGATGCCAATGTCGTTGGTTGCATCGCGGAGATGGACGGCTGGTGCCACACGGAGTTACATGGGCTCCGTACTTGCATGTGGCTAGCAAGTAGTGAGTACCTGGCGATACACTAGGTGCGCAGGTAGGTACTTGAGTAAGCACTAGGTCCTAGGTACCCTGGGCACCCGAGCAGCCGAGCACCTGAGCACCTGCACCTGAACACCTCAGCGCCCGAGCAGCTGAGCGGCGCCTCCACAGTGCCACCCCTTTCATTGACCAGTTGCTTTTGCCCCCGTGCTACCGATTCGGCAGCTGTGATTTTGGAAAGCGAAGCGAGGCGGATACGGCATGTCCGACTCTCAGCCTCTGAGACTCCCGGATAACTTGGTTGCGTTGCGTCTGCGGTTGTTCGTACTTGAGAAACCCGAGTCCTCTGGACATCCGCCGACCTAGGTGCCTGCCCAGATGCTGATAGGTGATGGGACTGAAGAGCTCACGTAAGTTGAGTATTTGAGTACATACTTTGAGTACCTAGGTACTTGCATACTCAAGTACTCAAGTATGCGTACTCAAGTCGCGCACGCAGGTCCCGCACAACTTACAGCAGGGAGGCACCGAGGTTACAGGCGTTGGTTTAATTGACATGTACCACCAGCTACTCGAATACCTGCGCTGCTTCCACCTTCCACCAGCGTGAGACCGCTCCTCGGTGCGGAGTACCCAAGTCCCTTGCCCGTGCGGAGTACCTTGAGCCCTGATCTACTCCTCCGCCGCCGCTCCCCCGACGTCACTGTGCTCGTCTTCACCTCTGCCTCAGCGTTGCCTCTTCGCTCTCCCTCCCGTTGCACATTTTGCAGCCTTCAGACACCCTCTCTGCCTTACGATGCTGTTACCATAAATCACCAATTCCATCACGCGCGGGCGACTGCTTCACCCAATCCCCCGTCGCTGCCCCTAGCTGCACGACGGACGCCTCGATGCCGTCGCCATGAGCACCCCCAAACTCGTCACCGCCGCCAAGCCACGGCTCCAAGAGTCGCCCGACGAACGCGAAGCCAGAGTTGAGCGTCTCTGGTCCCGATTGGATCCTGCCGGCAAGGGGGAGTTGGACTTGAAGGGCCTGCAGAAGGGTTTTCGCCGCATTGATCATCGTGAGTCTTGCTCCGGCCATCACGCCGCTTTCGGGATGCGCGGCAGGCAGGCCTTTTGCTTCGCTGACCACGGGACGCAAATACGCGCCCACCAAAACAGCTCTGAAGAATGCCAACAATCTGCTCAAGCAGATCATGAAGGAGGTCGATACGAACCACGATGGGAAAATCCAATTTGAAGGTGTGCCTTGGGTCTCGTCATGATGCTTTGTTGAATTTTTTTCTCCCCTCCCCTCCCCTCCCCTCCCCTCGTCCTCGTCCTCAGCAGCTACCACGTCCCGCTTCCATCCACCGCAAATTCGGAGCCGCGCTTCAAAGCTTCAAGCTCTCTCTGCATGTGTCGCCAGACACACCAACGCGGTACCTGATATTTACGCGGCTCACCCTGTAGAGTTTCGCAACTTCGTCGAGAAAACCGAGCGGCAGCTGCTTCTGCTTTTTCAAGCCATCGACAAGGACGGCAACGGCAAACTTGACGCGGCCGAGCTCCAGACTGCTTTTCGCACAGCCGGTCTGAGCGTTTCGAATCGTCGAGTCGCCGACTTCTTCCACGACTTGGACAGGAACAATGACGGTTTTGTCAGTTTTGAGGAATGGCGGTAGGTCCCAACCCCGACTTCACCGCTGGGTCCCGTGCCATCCTTTGGGAGTCGTGACGTTCAAGTCGGGTGCGCAAGTGACCCGTGATTGATGAGGTCGTGGGGCAGCATCACTCACCACACCGTCACTTCACACGTACATTCCGGAGTCTGCCCTCTTACTATTGGCAAAAGACGGACTCCAGCTGACCTCTGGGACGGTGCTGATGCTTTCACACAGAAACTTTCTCCTCTTCATGCCAGCCTGCGAACACGACTCCCAACTCCAAGCCGTCCTATCCTACTACGACTCCGTCGTCAGCGTCACGCCCGAGGGAGACTCTCTTGTCAGTGACGAAACTTTGGAAGGTCTAGGTACGGATGAGTCATCCTCCAGCTCTCTTTTCTATTCTCTCTTCGGCTCTCTAGTTAGAGTAGCGTCTGCGTTGCCCTCCCCGGCAGGATCGTCTTCCGGGTCTCCTACGGGCCCCGTACGAGACAGTACGGCACCTACATGTACAGACGCAGATGCCGACGCTGTGCATGTCCCACCAAAGCCTGGAATGAATGCCGTGGCGAGCGCACATGAAGAGCGCGACAGCGTCCCATCCACGACAACAAAGCGGCGGCGGTTAGTCGCAACAAAACCCACACGGCTAGAACCTTCAACACCTACACAGTCTACACAGCACGTTGGCGATGGCACCTCAAAAGAGCACATGGAAGAACCGTCACAATCTTGGGCGGGCGTGGAAATCAGAACCCGACAAAAGTTTAAACTGACAGATTTTGCGCCTGATCCAGGTTACTTCCTAGCGGGTGCCATCGCCGGCGGGGTTTCTCGTACGGCCACTGCGCCACTCGACCGGTTAAAGGTCTATTTACTGGTCAACACCAGCACCAGCCCCGAGACTGCAGTTGCCGCCATCACCCAAGGTCGCCCCATAGCCGCCGCGGTCAAGAACGCGCTCAGACCCATCAGCGATGCCGTTGGAGACTTGTTCCGCAACGGCGGTATCCGAAGTTTCTTTGCGGGTGAGTTGTTGAACCGGTGGCTACGGCACGGCAGATGCTGACATGGACCGCGCGGCAGGCAATGGCCTGAATGTGATCAAAATCATGCCAGAGACGGCCATCAAATTTGGGTCGTATGAAGCAGCCAAGCGAGCCCTGGCCAACTTGGAGGGCCATGGCGACGCCAGAAATGTCAAGTCGTATTCAAAATTCACCGCAGGCGGTGTTGCCGGCATGATTGCACAGTAAGTTCTACTGGCCTCCTGGTCGAAGCGGAGTAAAGCCGCCCCTCAATGGATTTTGCTGACCGCGTACCTGCGCGACAGATTTTGCGTTTATCCACTAGATACCCTCAAATTCCGCTTGCAGTGCGAGACTGTTAAAGGAGGCCCGACGGGCAGCGCACTAGTCCGTCAGACGGCTGTCAAGATGTACGCCGACGGCGGCGTTCGAGCGTGCTACCGTGGTGTGACCATGGGTCTCGTGGGCATGTTCCCGTACAGCGCCATAGACATGGCCATGTTTGAGCTGCTCAAGAATTCATACCGAACGTACTACGCCAGGTATGCCGGTTGCAATGAGGAGGATGCCAACCCTGGCAATATTGCCACGGGCATCATCGGCGCAACATCTGGGGGGTTCGGCGCGACGGTCGTGTACCCGCTCAACGTGGTGCGAACACGGCTGCAGACGCAAGGAACCGTGATGCACCGAGCGACGTATACTGGCATATGGGACGTGGCCCAAAAGACCATTCAGAAGGAGGGATATCGTGGTCTGTATAAGGGATTGTCGCCGAACCTGCTCAAGGTTGCACCTGCGCTGAGCATCACGTGGGTGGTGTATGAAAACTCCAAGTCCGTGCTTGGGTTACAATGAGAGTCATTGGAGAGACGACGAGACAACCTAGAAGAGCGACGGTGTATGAGTACATTAAGCAGCGGTCACGCGTCGGAGGACGTGCTCGGATAGCTGCTCGCTGCCTCGTACATGCGGGCGGACCGTCCTCAGACAATGGCCATTTTCCCCCCTTTGTTGGAATCACCTGAGTGGTGGGTTTTGTCTGAAGTGCGTGGCCATGATTTGGCTGGAGGGCATACGCCGTTAGAGAGGAGGGACTTGTGGCTCATTTGTTTCACGCTCTGGAAAGCGCGCTTCTCAGAAGAGAAAAGACTGGAATTGTGCGAGAGCAATTGCGAGGCTCTCGGAGGAACAGGATACAGGATGCCCAGGAGGAGGAGGAAACCTGAAAACACAACACACCACCGACCGGGGTGGAACTTGGACAGGGTCGACATGCAAGCAGCATCTACCTCGACACGCGAGCATGACGGCGTGCTTTGCGTCGGAACGTGAGCTGTGCAAGCTAGCACGAAATGACGAAACTTTCGTATGTAGCTTCAGACTCGAGACAAGGGTTTACTTACAATCAACGACGTCGAGTGCACATTATTGCGCCCGGGTGCGAGGCTGCTGATCGGCCGAAAGTGGATACCGTGCCGGAGTGCCGGCACGGGTACGGCAACCGGTGCGGGGATTGGGTCCGATGTCCTTGGCTTGGCTTCCTTGTGGCCCTCGACTCACCGGCGTGCCATCGAGCGTAATTCATTGCGTGCGCGCTGACGAGCAAAGTGAGTGGTGGCTGACGGGCTCGACGCACTGCTACGGCGTGCTCGGTCTCGCTTATCCTTTGAATGGAACTCTGGAGCTTGCGCCGCCTGTTCGAACCGACTGGCTGCTCCAATGGGGAAGTCGCGCCCGAGCAGGGCGCCTTCCGCAAATACACCGAGTCCTACTCCGTACACACACACTGACGATAACTTACGCGTCGTTTCCTACGCCAGCTGCTCCGTAGCCCTGCATTCGTCACCTCGCCCACTCATCATCATCATCATCACAGGCGTAGCGTCCGAGACAGACGATGGTGCCCTGCCGCGCACCGGCTACAGCACCCTCCTCCTTTATTCATACCCTCCATCCGAGACGACAGCAACTTTGGCAGCGTCAACTTCTTTAAATCAGCCCACGGCTCGGTCCCTCCATCACCGTCACTCTCAGGTGGCCGCTCTCGACGCCATCAGACATTTGCCCCTCCCTCGTCTGGCAGCTGAAACAACAATCAGGGCCCAATGACCATCCCCGAGGAACATCAGGCACTGCTGCCTCGTCAGCCCGAGTCTGTGGGAGGCTCACCCAATGGCCCGCCTGCCTCTCGACGGCAGCGAGTTAAAAGCGCCCCTCACTCGCCCAACACGAGGGAGAGTATCAAAACACTTGTTGGTGTTGCCGCCGTCCTGGCGATTTGCGTTGCTCTTTTCGGGGGGGTATTCTTGAGCGGCAGCAGATCTCAGCGTCCCAAAGTAAGTCAGGCACGAGCGTCACATGAGCAGCCCGTACTCCGTACGTCGCATTTAAATTTGCGAACTTGCCCGTATCCGCATGGGGGTCTTTGCTATCTTTGGCAGTCACATATGATGGACGAATGCTCCAATACTCGAGCTCGCCTACTTGTTCCCGCACACACACTCACACATTCACATTTCGTCGGATCACAAATCACATGGGGTCCTGCTACATATTGGCATCACTCCTCCCATTTCCTACCACATGGACTGGCTCAATATTGCGTTGTTGGCCGCGCCGACAGACTAACTTGCCTGTCTTCAGATCCCTGAAATTTTCGACAACGATCCAGTTAAAGAATCGAACATGGGTGGCCAACGTGACCTTGAGTGGAGGCCCAAAGTGTCTTGCAGAAACACCCCTCACAGATTTGACAAGTCAATTGCACCGTTTCAGTACGGCAGCGGCTTCTCTTTAAATATTGCGCAGAGGCCGGAAAGGAACGAATTCAAGAGAGGCCGTCAGCCTCATGTTTCTGGAGGGCTCCTGCTCCGTCCATCCAAAGAGGCAGGAGGCAGTGTCGAGATCGAGGTCATTTCCAATGACGAGAGGCTGAGAACCAGCACTGAAATACATGTCCGCCAAGGCCTTCAGTCCATCGACATCATCTCTCCCCGGGTTCTGGACTGGTGGGACCCCTCAGGTCCTGCACCTTGCATCCAAGTGCGTGTCACGGTCTATGTACCTCATAATGCCTACCTCGATAGCCTCCACCTCGATCTCGTCCATCTCGACGTTGACATTGTTGAGGGCCTCGTCATGGGCGTGGTGGACGGCCCCTCCATCAAAACTGTTGTTGGCGACGTCAACACTCCCCGAGCCAGCAATGTCGACGACGGCATTGCGCCGTACTCAATGCAATCGCGCCGAATCAATGTTGAAACTGTCAGTGGCAACATCAAGGGATGGTTCCCTCTGTACGATCTTCTCCAGATCAAGTCTGGCTCCGGCGACGTCGAAGCCCAAGTTGCCCCCAAGGCTGCTGACAGGAAATCCGTCAACGAGGCCAAGCTCAAGGTTGAATCCATCTCTGGGCAGGTCAGACTCGAGGAGCCGTTAGCATCTACCGTCAGGAGCGGCAAGCTCGGGAGGAAGATGCCGCCCCGCGATTACCAGGTCGAGATTGGCACGGCATCCGGAGACATCACCGCTGACATTGCCATGACATCTTCCGCCAAGATTGGGTCTGTTTCCGGCGACCTGACTGTCAATGTTGTTCCCCTGCTCGCCAAGAGCTCCGACAGGGCGAGCTTCAGCACCGACACCAAGAGCGGATTGACCACTGTCAACATTTACGAGGCTGTGGCAATCGAGATGCCCGCCGACGCCCAGTCCCACGCAAAAGACTCTGAAAACCGCAAAACCGGCAGCCTTGCCATGTTCAACTTTGGTTCCAAGCATTCTTCCGTTAGCGGCGATGTCAAGCTCTTCTACCCCGCCACTTGGGTGGGCAGATTCCGCGCCGAGAGCATATCTGGCGATATTTCTGTGGCGGGAAAAGATGTCAGGATTACTCGACGAAGCCGTGGTTTTGGCAAATTCGTAGAGGGCGAAAAGGGCGACGGAGCATCCTTTATCAAGATGGGTACCGTGTCTGGTGATGTGCAGCTGCAGGTTGGCAAGGCGTAGGTTGGGTAGCTACCTCGCGGTCAACATTTTCTTCCCGTGAAACATGTATTGGCGTCTCCGAGACTACCGTGTACCATGCATGATACGCGGCACTCATCACAAGTATCGGCTACAGCTTCCCAATCGACGGACACACTGCTCTTGGAAGAAGAAATTAGTGATATTTGTGTCCAATTATACTATACTCATATATGCATGTTCCATCTTCATGTTCATATTCGCGCAATTGCGACCTAATCCAGGCTGACACAGCCCTCTACGTACCCACACGACATTACTAAAATTGACATCATGTTTCTGTAAAAAAAAAAAAAAAATAAAAAAAAACGGACTGAAAGAGAAAAAAGTTCAGCCTAGAAAGGGTATCCTGGTAAATGGAATGTAAAAAGATGTGCCACCTGGGCAGCTGGTTACGTTATTTTCGCACCATGACGTACATATCTGTTGTTCGGCTGGATAGAGAAATGATGACTGTTCAGAAATGAAAGAAAAAGTAATGAAATAAAATAAAATAAAGTAAAACCAAAGGCAGAAAGCAGCGGTGAGTAGGTAGTCGCCTGGCCATCTTGCTGGTGATGGAGATGCTGGTATCATCCTTCTACAGGCCACGGGAGGTCACGATTGCCCACGGCCGTGCAAGTCAGGTAGCTGATTCCCTCCGAGGTCCTGCTCGGGCCGGCCAAATCGAGCTCCAGCCCACTTCCAAGAAGGGGGCGAACGAGGTCTCGTGCCATGGCCTTCATTTCATCCATGCGTTTCTCGAACCTGCGCAGGTTATCGCGACGATACAGCTCCGGCGTCAGTTTCAAAAATCTCTTGCAGTCCTCGTGGTTGAGAAATGAGCTCGAATGTCCCGACCCCAGGGTTCGATAGGCCCGCCCAATGGAGGTCAGGGGCGGGACCGGTGGCGGCGGAGCGGAATGATAGTTGCTGCTTCGGCCACTGCCATGTCGTTCAGGTGATGGCTGTGGCGATGTGTTGTCTGCAAGCCATTGACGGAAGAGACTGACTACGAGCCAATCCAGGTAGTTGTTTCCGGGGGTGACACGTTCTCCTTTTGCACTGGTCAGGGTGAGCCGAAAGAGACGCCCTTCGACTCGGCTGATGATTTCTTCGAGCTCGTCTACTTTATCTTCTATGATGTCAAGGACGATATCAGGAAGCGCGGCACGAATACTGCGCTCTCCCACCGGCCATTGGCCAACAACATGAATCAGGGCTTCTTGAAATATAACTTTGCTTCGAGCAAGATAGCCCAGGCGAAGGTAGGAAATGGGGTATTTGGCGATTTGCTTCCATACCCGAGATTGGAACTGGAGCAGGTGGTGATCGACTCGAGGCCCAACGACGGCCAGAGCGTCGTACTGGTCGGCCAGGGTGAGGAGCGACTTGCACTGGACGTAGGCATCTGCGACATTGACGCCGTCCAAGATGGGCGGGTAATTGTAAAATATGCGAAACAGATTGTCGTAGTCGCGTAAAAGATCTTGGTGCTCTTGGGACATGGTGGGAGTCACGGCTAGGTTGGCGACAGAGCGCGAGAAGGAGGCGTGGCTGGTGGTGGGTGGGCCGTGTTTTGATCGTGAAGCGGATTTGGTGTTGGATGCAGGAGCTGAGCCAAAGAGTGAAGGAAACGATGGCTGTGAGTTTGCGGCTGGCGCTGTCTCTTCCTTCTGAACCAGCATGGGAATATCGCCTGGACCGACACCAGTGTCGAGTTCATACCTCCACGTCTTTGTCGGGGTCGAGGCTCCTGGTGATGGCGAGACACCACCACCAACGAAAGCAAACCGGACCGCATCAGCGCAATCCAACGCAGACGACGGCTCCTCACCGATGCGGGCGAGTTCATTGCCTCCGGCTAGCAAGGGTCGCGGCTTGGACCATTCCATCGAGGTACTCGCTTCAAAGAAGCCGCTGCACCTTGTCAAGGTGTGCCGGTGTAAGAGATAGCGATTCGATATGGCATCTGGACCTGGACGTGCACCAACGCGGATGAGAATCTCGACATCGCCGCTGTGCGAAAATACTGGAAATTCATTCTGAGGAACATGGGAATGACCGCCCGTGAGGGAGCGATTGTATCGCTTGGTGCGGGAGAGCGACGGCCGCGAGACGACGGATGCGGAAGTAGAATACTGGTGGCCGCGACGTGAGGAGACGAGGGGAGCTGGGTTGTAGCCTGAGCCTGGAGAGGGCTGATCTGGTTGGGAGACCATGAGCGGCGACTGACGAGTCACGACGGCGTGTGTTGGCGACTGTGTGTGCGAGAAGCCCAAGAGATGAACTTTAAGGAGAGTCGCGCCCGGCCTTGTCGCGTGACGATGACGGCATCAAGGTGTGAAGATGGCGGCGCAGGAGCGAGTACGGAGAAGGCGCGGTTGAGTTGGTCTGCAAGGAGTCGAAGACTTTGCCGCACGCGGTTGCGGCGATGATGGCAGATGAAGCTCGATGAGAAAAGGGATGGACAATGGCCAAGGCAGGCTGCGATGCGATGCTGGTGCTCCAAGCTGGGATGGGCCGATTCATAGGCAAGGCAAGAAGACCACACGGCCGTCGTCTGCCTCATGGGAGCCAAGACAGACAGACGGTGGTGTGTGGTGTCAACAACAATGGATGCTATGGCTGGGCGATGGCTTAAGTTCGGACGTGACTACTGCGTAGAAATGGTCGACTGGGAGGTTTGATCTTGTCGGGGCAACGCACATGTGAGTGGACGAGCGAGTCCGTTGTGAGACGTGAGAGGGCGTGAGGGAGTGAGCGAGCGATGAAGTGAGGGAGGGTGAGCGGCACCAGCCGGCTTCGAGGTGCTCGTGGAGCGTGGAGCTTGATGCTCGTCCAAGAAACGAGGAGCGAGGCACGCTAGCTGCGGCAGCTAGACAGGGCGTGGCCCAACGATGGATGACGGGATGACGGGGCTGTGGTGCAGCTATCCTGACGACGAGATGGAAGAAGTGAAACAATTGTCGCCATGGTCCAGACTCCAGATAACTTACTCTTTCTCTTTCTCTGCAACTGTCACCCGTGCCTGCCGGAGGAGGCAAAAACGAACACGGGGCAGGAGCCAAGTGCACGTGAGAAGGCGAGCTTGACGCTTGTGACCTGCGCTCTTGCCACCGGGATCGCGCTCCCCAGTAGGATTACCCAAGTACTACTCAACTACTCCGTACTCAAGTACCTAAAGTAGCTTGGCACCCACAAGAAGTACTTAAGTACCCAGGTACTTAATGACTTAGAAGTGGGCACTTGACAAGACACTTACGTACTTTAGGTGCATCAAGAACTGACTCTCAAAGCACTTCAGTTACTCAAGTAAGTACTTAAGTAGAGATAGGTAAGTGTGCAGTCAACTGGTCAGCTTCGCCGAGGACATGTCGGTTGACCAGACATCTCCTGTCCCTTGTGACAGCTTGCTTACTTGAAGTTACACCTGACCCTTCACTGACGCTGCAAGACATTCGGCAGCAATCAATACCCTTGTCGACCACCCGTTCCACACAAGTGGCGCCGGTCTCAACAGCTTCCAGCTTCCAACTTCCAACTTCCAACGTCCAACCACCAACCTTCTGCATCTTTCAGAGTTATGCCCGACAGCCTCACGTCTGCCCGGCCAGGCCGAGCTGACCCAGACTTCGTGAACCCTCAAAGCTGGCTACCAAACCGCCAAGTCTCGATGCTATAATCGCCCCCTTACCGCAAACTGCGATGGAATGAGCGTTCCGACTCACGTCTTTCACCATGGCGCCAAGCCCATCTCCTTGACCGAGTTTCGGCATGCCCTCGACGCCGTATGCTCGCCGCGCTTCCCAGCGGCTCGACATGCACGGCCGCGCCGGGTTGGTACGTCATATTTCTGCCAATAGGCTCAATTACAAACCAACAGCTAACTGGCGTTCCGGCAGCCCTCGCCATCAGCGGCGGTGTGGATTCCATGGCCATGGCTTTCCTCTTTTCCAACCTCATCAGAACACATCGGGACATCAAAATTGCCGACAACCCGACCGACGGCGTCTTTGGCATCATCATAGATCATCAATTGAGGCCAGACAGTACGCTGGAGGCTGCCGCTGTGGCTCAGGAGCTTAAGAAGTTAGGTCTCAAGGCAGTTACAAAGTCTCTTAGCTGGAAAAATCCAAGTAGCCTCACAAACATCGAAAGTGTCGCGCGGACGAAGCGATACCGCATGCTTGGCTCGACTTGCCGCTATCTCAATGCCACCAGTCTATTCTTTGCCCACCATCGGGACGACCAGTACGAAACCGTTCTGATGCGCTACATGAGTGGACATCGGTACCGCGGGTACCAGGGGATACGAGACGCCAATGCCATCCCGGAATGCTACGACTTGCATGGCGTGTACAAGAGCGGCTTACTGGATGATCAGTCGGCGCAATATCCGTATTTGAGCTTCAAGCCTCCCAACAAGGAAATGAGGCGCCTGAGGTGGATGCTAAAGGACAACTCAGAATGCGAGCCCCTGAATCATTTAAAGTACCGTCTTGGTGTTCATGATCTGTCAGCCCGCTTCCCGGGCCATATAATACGCGAAGTCGACCCGCGTGTGCCCTACTTGACTCCGCTGAACTGCGAAGATGGTGGCGTCATGGTATACCGACCGCTGCTGGAGTTCGATAAAGATAGGCTTGTTGCCACTTGCGAGGCCAACAAGATCAAATGGTTTGAAGACCCAACGAATGCAGACCCAACTCTCACACCCAGAAACGCCATCCGGCACATGGATCGTAGTCTACTCCGACCCGAACTCCGCAAGGAAGCAATTCTCGACATGTCGCGAGAAGCAAAGCGTCGTGCAAGGTTGGAAGATGCTGAGGCGCGACGTTGGTTGATGCGCGAGGCTGTCATACAAGATTTTGACCCCAACGCCGGCACGCTACTCGTTGAACTTGCGTGCTTCAAGTCGAATACCGCACATTGGCGGCGTCTTTCTGCCAAGCCAAGAGCTGGGGCTCGCAAGCCGCACCAGCGACTCATAGCAGCTATAGCTGTCCGCAAACTAGTCGAATTTGTCACCCCAGACATTAATGTCCCTCCTCTGGCGAACTTGGACAATGTCGTTGACCGACTCTTTCCAGAGCTTGCTTCTCAGCCAGATCCATCGCCACCAAGGGCATTCACCATCGCCGGAGTCGTCTTTGACCCCATTGTGGGCCCGTCGCCAACCAAGTGGTTCCTATCGCGAGCTCCCTTTTCATCCATGAAACCTCTACCAGAGCAAAAACTCCCCGGCCATCTTAATTATCACATCTCCCCCTTGGTCGGTCAACCAGGCGACCCAAATTCTCGCCATCGCCACTGGCGTACCTGGAAAGCCGCCAAGCTTTGGGATGGACGGTACTGGATCCGCGTGAGTGCCTGTGTTCCGGCAAGATTCCACATTCTACCTTTGCTACCGCACCACGCAAAACCATTCCGGAAAGCACTACCACCGAAGCAACTTGCACGGTTAGAGCAGATTCTCAAGTATTACGCACCGGGCAAGATTCGATACTCTTTGCCCGCGCTATACAGTGTTGAAAAAACGAAGGCAGAAGACGAGCCCGATCCAACCTTGACACTACTTGCACTCCCCAGTTTGGGAATCCATATACCTGGCTTAGAGAGATGGGTCAGGTATGATGCAAGGTATAGATGGATCGATGCATCACTCCTTGGACTCAAGAAAAGAGGGACACAGGCTCCCACGATAATGTATCATCGTCCACGGAGGAGATCAAGGAGGTTGCGGAGACGGAGATTAGCGGAGTCCATTCTGATAAGGAAACACAGTGCGTTGTAACCACCATGTGCTCAAAAAAATGCTCCCACTAGGAAGATGAATCTATCCAATAACTCATATCACATTCGTTCATATTCATACATGATGCAGGATAAAAGTCTCGGGCAGCTGCTGAATCACTCCAAAGAACCTTGAGCAGGAGTTAGGTAGGTGAAGGGGTTCCACGCCTCGTATCCGCCGTATCAATTTTGGGCAACTCATTGTGACGCTTGCATTGTTGACCAGAAGCGCAGGCGTTGGCTGGATATGATGGCAGGACTGGTTGTCAATATCTTTACAGGATTCTCCGTTGTGTCGGGATATGCGAGCTTGGACGAACGGAGTTTCTAAGGCACGATTTGCTTCGAACCTGAACAAAGACACTAGTCGAAATCAGACCGAGCACTGCTACGCTGAACAAGCTGATGCGAGGTGGTGTATCTGGGTCGGATACCTGTTTGCTTAAGCCAGCCGGCCAAAGTAGCGATGGTCTGTTGGGCGGCGACCGGTGTCTGGCGGTTCGTCCGGGAAAGAGGAGCAAAATTGCCCCGTGTTGAAATTAACAGACGCATGTTGACTCAATCGATTTGACGTTGACATGGTCCGGCGTCGCCAGCATTTCGCCATGCAGTGGCCCGCCCTGTCGAACAAGGCCACCATGGCCAATGGTGTCAAGGTTCTAGAGTGCACTGCGCGCAGCAGGGATACTAATCAATATGGCTGGCTACCCAGTAGCCAATGAATCGACGTGGGCTTTGATCGAACTGGAAGCTCGTGTGGCAATCTGTCTCACGCTCAGAGAGTGAGGCGACTTTATGTGCGACGGCCAGTTTTCTCGGTAGGGGCCAGGATTATATTCCTCGACGACACCTCGCCCCTGACAAGCAGAGGTTTTCATTTAGCAGAAGAGGAATGGTACGGCCAATTCTAGACTCAAGGACAACTTCATCATCTGTGTTAAAAATAATGGCTTGCATCAATGCCATGATACAAACAAACAATCTGGAGTATCGTGAGAAATTCCCAATTCCCAATCCCCGCTAACTGATTAGCAAACTAGGCTCTAGGCGGCCGCGCCTGCCCGACTTGACCGCTCCGCCCTTTCCCGGCCTTTCGAGTCAAAACCCAGCCCAATCCCCATCGAAAAGAAAAGAAGGTCAAGGTCATGTGCTCTTTCCCAGACACAGTTGAAAGAAAAGACACCAACGAATCGGGAAGACTTCATTCTCCCTTGCCAGCCCAACAAGCTGCCAACAGCACGAACCAAGCAAAACACTGCTCGCAACGCTTATACGCTTGCTGTTCGTGACCTCGATGGTCTCACTGCTGTGGCCTCACCGCTGTGGTCCTCTGCCCCTCTGGCAGCGCCGCCCGAACTCATGAACCAAAGTTTCAATCCTGACAGAATCAAATGCCAAGATTCAAATAACAAGCTGCAAAATAAGCGACGGCTTCCATCTCGGCAAATATTCGTTCTAGTCAACGACCCATGAAGCCAGCCCTTCCTGGGTTTGTCGCACGCCTCACTTTCGGCACCAGGTTCGCATGAGTCTCAGGCCTATCTAGCACGGCCTTCCGTCCACGAGGAGCCTCGACACCAGGTGAATATGCCGGTCCGGTCCGGGTATCGTCCGGCCGAGGCGAGGGCGAGCTCCCATTCCCGTTGCCATCATACGTTGGATACAAGTGAGCGACATACCCCCAAGCCTTTTGAGGTAGCAAGCATGCAGATAATCGAGACCAAACAGCGCAATTGGCCGAATTCGTGCGCTGCGGCACTGGCAGAAGCCCTTGCCTTGACGACCTTGGTCAACATGATGTCCGGCATGCATGGTCTAATGTCTGCGACGGCTTGACGTGGCATACTCGACATGCACCTCATGCGGACTTTCCCTAACATGAGCCTCATCATAGGCGTCGGGCAGCATATAACCATTTGGAAACTCGCCCCGTGTCTTGGCCCATTCAAAGGTCGGCTCATCAATCAAATAATGGTCATGTAGATGATCGAGAAAGTGGAAGTCTGGCCGGATATTTAGTGCTGTCATGCCATTATCGAAATGGCGAGCAATGTGGTACATTCTCCTGCGGAAACATGCTCTTTTCTCCTCTCTTTGATTTGAAGCAGACCTGAACTCGCCTTCTCTGCCGTCGCAAAACCAGCAAATGCTGAATTTAGGAAAGCACCCGTAAAGATGCTCGTCGATTATGTGGTCAATCCACAAGCTCACGTCTTGCAGGGAGAAGACCGCGTTGCAACGAGAATAGTCCTTGAATTCACATGGCAGCCAGCTCATGACGATGGGATCCGGCACCGCGGGACGTTGAAGCCCCGCCGGCTCCGGACCATATAGTGAAGGGGGGCCCGTGGAGCTTGAATATGCTGACGAATCGTCAAATTCGTCAAACGCTGGGCTCCTTCGCGTCGCACTTGTCGCCAACGACGAAGAACGTTCAGTAGGGGCATCTCTTGGACGTCTTGCTTCCGGTATGAACAGTTGCGGGGCATAGTAAGACTCGCTAAGAAGGTCAGGACTGACAAACTGACCGGTATCTCGACATCTTTGCACTAGATCCAATGTGTCCTGGATATCTTGCAGATTCACCATGATCTGGATTTCGGCTGTTGCCCTAGCTCTCGGTTGACGATAGAGGGTGGGGTATCAGACACAAGTCAAGGTCCCGGGAGTAGGACTCAACAGTGAGAAGAAGGGAAAATCAATATGCCTCGCAGCTCACACAACTCTGCAACTCCTAGCGGTTTCTTTTCAAGTTGAATATTGAACCGCGAGAGTGTAGAAAGTTGTGTGGTCAGGGATCTGCTGCGGATATTGTGTCGCCCGTCCCGGATCCACCGCTATGTTGGCGCGTGCAGTGCTCCCGTCGATGAGTCTAGACCGGAGGGCAGGGTTGCCAGAGACAGCCGAATCTTTTTTTTTCCCCTCTTGAGACGGATCGACGATTTAGATCGTCGTAATTAACAGATTTTAGACAAAGAAACTGGTCCAATTGGTCCAACTGGCCCGAGAGGAGGCGCCAGACGATTTTCTCGACTGAGCTTGTGACGTTGAACAAGGACCAAAAAAGGGCGCGCCCAGCGATAAGCTGGATGGTATGTGGTGGGGACTTTGTCCGCTTTCTCACCACCTTTGGCCATTTTCTTGAGCGAGTAACGAGGGCCCGAAGTTCGTCTTTCTGATGAGAAAGAATCGTTTTGAGAGATTAAAAAAGACGAAGTTGAAATTTACAAAAACGAGGCCAGCATCGTGATATGGGGACAGAAACACTACACTGACAACCATACGCTCTCATCGCAATGAACCGTCTACCAGTCTATCGGTCTCGAATCCCATGAGCAAGCACTTCTCGCAATCTTTCAGGTTAAACTTCCGCCCAGAAACGTGTGCTATTCGGAACCACGTTGTGTTACAGAAGATATATCATGTTTGCTCTACACAGTGGCTTCGTACCTCCGGTGTGCTGTCTGCGTGACCATGAATACGTCCCATCATCAGGAAAAAGAGGAAGAACGAATAGAAGGGCACAGTTACACCGAATCTGCCACCTGCCACCTTCCACCTTGTGGCGCTTTCTTTCAAACGGATTTTTCGAATGGTATGACAAGACCCTTGCAGTCTCACCGGAAGTGTCAATGGAGGGTGGCCAGTGCACCTGTATATTGGATAGCAACAAAGAAGACCTTGACAACGACATGAAGACAGTTCGGGACCGTTGGCGCCACAGCCGTCTTGAAAAGCCACTCTGGACGCTGGAGAGTATTGGCTCGTGGGCCACGATGGATGCCATCAATTTTTGGGCCGGAATGGCTTTGGCCATGGAAGCAGCAGAATGATACTGAAGCGTGATGTGGTATTGGCGACAGTTCCGGACTCGGGCAGAACAAGATGGGACTTGGCTGGCTGACCATCAAAGACCTGGCAGAGGCCCAGGTTCAACGCTGTCTGGCCAAGTCGAGCGGGGAGAGAGGTCTGGCACGGCATGACGTATGGGGGGGGACTCGCTGACCCGGAAAGATGAGGCTCCTCAAGCAGCAGCGCGGGCATCCCTGCTCTCGAGGCAGTGGGCCCGCTGCATGCGCTGTCGATGAGAAAATGTCGGCCTCGTTTCGCCAATTTTACGTGAGGGGCGGCTTTCGATCTGAGTATTCATCCGTTGTGTGGCACGTGGTAGGGCAAGTGTTCGAGCCATGGTTCCCTTAACCAAGACGCAGACGTGTTGACGGCTGCCATGTTTGCAAAAATTGGGAGCGCCAATTTGTATGCATAGTGGGCTGCACTGCACCCTGTGCCTATGAATGAGAAGTTGGTTAGAAGTCAAAATCGGGACATGGACTTGGACAGAAGACCATTGATGGCCTTGATGGCTTCGAACGCTGTAGCTTTTGACGTTGAGATGAATGGTCAAATTGCGGAGTCGACTCCACGATTCGGCACTCGGCATAGTGGGATCAGGCCGAGATCAAATATACAAGGAACCTAAGTGCCTGGGTAGGTGGTGCTACTCAATAACGGGTACGTAAGTACTCAGTAAGTTACTTGGATTACCGTACTCAGTACTCGGATTACGAGCGCGGGAGCTGCACCGTTTGAATACGAACCAGTCGACGGGATGCCAGCTGTGCACCAGCTGCACCAGCTGTACGCTTATCCCGACTAAGTAGCTGCAACACGAGGAAGCCTCGAGCTGGACGGATTCCGTCTCGTTTGATCCATCATCTGCCGAGCACATTGTCCAACAAACCTCGAGTCAAACCCATCTCTCCTGTCAGCAGAGCACCGCGCTGCACGCAGCACTACTCGGCAGCATAATGCCTCATCGGGAGGCCCCCTCTCGAAACCTGAACGTGGAAAAGACCAAGACCAAGACCAAGAGACATTGATCGACGCAAACAAAAACACTCGGCCGCCCGAGTCCCGAGCTCCACGGCGGTCAGAAGATGGCACCGCCTCTCCCCATCCCACTCGCCGTCGCCTCCTCCAAAGACGGCCGCCACAAGCGCAAGCGCGACGACGAAAACGACGTCAACCTCGGCGTACTCATCCCCCTCATCATCATCCTGATCCTCGTGGTCGTCCTCTTCTTGGGCTGGCTGGGGCTGCCGTGGCCCAGAATCATGGCCTGGTGGAAGCGCAGGCGCCCACCGCCCACCGCCGCCCAGAGCGAGGGCGACCACCACACACACGAGCTGGACGACCGGCCGCCCCCCGACCACGACGAGGCCCTGGTGCCCAGCCACACCGGCGGCCTGAAGCTGTCCGACTCCAAATCCAAAGAAGGCGCCGGGGCCGGGGCCGGGGCCGTCAAGGAACCCAAGATCCGCTCCGGCGTCCAGGGCCTCTTCAAGCGCGAGCCGGCGAACCGCCCGCCCGCCCCGCCGCCGCCGCCTGCGGACACGACGCCGAGCGGTGCCCTCACGCCCGACCTGGCCCCCGGCCAGATGTCGCCCGGCCAGCAGAGCACGCTGAGTGCCGTGCCCGAGAGGTCCGCCTCGCCGTGGGACCCCACGGGGAATTCTGGCTGAGGGGGCCGCTCCCTCCCGCCTTGGGCTCCCTTTCGTCCACGGGTCTTGCCTCACTCTGCGCCGCCGAGGCCACACCAAGTCAAGTCGTCCATCTCAAGTACTTTGCGGGCAAGAAAAGTCGCCAAAAAAAAGACAAAATACGACGCCCCCCAAACCAAGCTCTACGTATCGGGAGACAACAGGCGCCACATGTGGTGGTGGTTGGAATGCGAGGAACGAAGACACATGGTGTGGTATGACTGGCGATGGCCTGGGCCGTAGGTAAACAGAGCAGATATTGTTGCCACCAAGTTGACCCAAGCTCGCGTGCTACTAGACGGCTCTCTTACGGAAGCCGATGCTCGCCCCCGCAGTGATAAAGACTGTCAGTCAGTCAGTCAGTATGCGCACCGCGTCCATGACGGACCAGCCTCTGGCCGCGGCAGAAGAAAATGCTGCACAGGCAACGCGGGAATAGACTTGCCCTGGTCCTGAAATACAAGGCGAATTCCAATCGCTATGGACCGCGTCCGCAGCGCCCTTGCCCGTCCCTGTCCCGCCTTGAGTCCATTCCAAGTTGCACAAATCAATCGCCACGAATAAATGTACCCCCGAGCCCGGAGTCGTGTTCAAGGCAACGCTCCGTCAACACTCGGGGCTACACAGGACCCTTGCCTTGGCAATGACATTTCGAAACTGCAACTGGCCGCCGTTCTCGTCGCCGTGCTTGATCACCCCCGGGAACACGACACACCAGACGTCCCTTCTGACGAGAGCCTCCTCGTCCTCGTCGCCTAGGTCCTCCATGGTGTCCGGCTCAAACATGACCTCTTGATGGGGGAGCACCTCGGGCATGTACACCCTCAGCACGGCCTTCTGAGCCGCCAGCAACCTCGCTAACTCGACAGAATTGTTGACCAGCACGCGGAGCGCCGAGTCTCGTGCTTCTGAGCGCGACGGTGGCACGGATGACGTGCTGCTGTCGGTGATTGAGTCCAATATCCGATTTATTCGAGAAATCACGCTCTCGACGTACTCCGCAGTACAAGACTGCAGGAGTCGAGGGGCGTCGCGTCGAACAAGGGCGAGCGTGGACGCGCGCCATTGATTTATCGACTCGTCCGTGGCTGCTACCGAGCTGTTAGTTTGGGGCCTTTGACAGTCAAGGAGCGACAAAAGAAAAAGGACACACAGAAACAGGACAAGAGCTCCTCCATCTGGCGAAAGCACCTCGTCTGGTCGTCTGACAAGCCCACAAAGTAGGTATTGAAGACCATTTGTACCAAGATTTTGGACACCACCGACTGTAGCAAGTGCACCTTTGCCATTTGGGCAAGCGCCTCATACATGGGGACCAGTTCACCAAGCTCGGCGAGCGTTGCCTCGTCCACTTTTGCAAAGTCGACTACCGCCCAGATGCAATGTCACGTCAACAAAAGCCATCCAAGACGCCGGATGAAAAGGGAAAAAAAAAAGGGGGGGGGGGGGCAAGGGAGCAGGCTGAGCAGAAAGCTTACCCAGTTTTGTCCTCCGGAAATGCGTAATGACCCAATTCTGAAGCCCGTTTCCCAGCCGCGCCATGCCGTCCCCGAAAACCTCATCGCTCGTCTGCCCATCCGTCCTCGTGCTCGTGCTCACAAACTGCTTCAGCCCTCGGATCTGGCTCCTCAGCCCCCTCACCTCGTCATTTCGCTCCTGCAGCTCCCTCCTCAGCACCTCCCACCCCTGCCGCAACTCGTCCCTCTCCGCGTCTTGCACGTCAACCTCGGCCCGGAGGAGCCGCAGCTCCGTATCCGTCCGCAGGTACTGCTGATTCAAGGCGCTATGCTTCGCCTGCCAAAAGGTAGCTGTCTCGCTCTCGTTTTGACTCAGTCTATCCAGCTCGCGCTGGAACTCGCGCTCCATGATGTCCATTTCCCCTTGGAGATGGGCTATGCGCTCGTCCTTTTCCCGCATCAGCGCCGCACCGCGCTCCTTTTGCTTCTCTTTGGACGAGGAAGCGGTGTATCTGACGGATGCTGACCCCGCGGGGCCGCAAGACCCGTCCTTGTCCTTGTCGGCGACGAACACGCCGCCGCCGGACGTGTTTTCGTGGCAATCTTCGGGCAGGGCTGCGTTGCTGCTGCTGTTATTGTTGTGATTGCTGAGGATTGCTGCGCGGGGAGGCATCACCGGCATGCTGCTGCTGTTGCTGTTGCTGTTGCTGCCGCTGCCGCTGCCGCTGGTAGAGTCTGTATTGACGGCTGCGGTGGTGCCTGACGTGGACGACGTTGAGTGGTTGCTGCGTCTGGAGCCAGTACGCAGTGCGTGACCGCCACCGCGGCGCTTTTCAGGCACGTCCATTGAGGCCGAGTATAGCGGTATATAGATCTCGGAGGGGTCGTTTGTCGTTTGTCTATGCTTGATGGACTCGTCTTGTCTTGTCTTGTCAGGTTGTCAGGGGAGAGCTTGGGTGCCGCATTGTTGCTACATGCTCCGTTCCCGTGCGCCGGCGTAGCAATGGCAAGAAGCGTGACAGATGACGCCAGGCGCAAAATGAATGCTCGCGGCGATGGTCGCAAGTCGGCCAGGGTTGGAGACGACAGGGGAAAGAAGACAAAACGCCTCTCCCAAGGTCCTTGGTTGCCTGGCTCGGCAAGCCGACAGGTTGGACGTTGAAGTTGGAGTGGCGGACGGACGTGGAATGTGTGGGGGGGCGAGGGGTGAATAGGCGAGGAGCGGCGCGGCGCGGCGGGGGAGGCAGGAACTGCACAGACCGTGCAGCGCCGTGCCTGCCTTCAATGTTGCCTGGTGCCTTGATACGTGCAACATGTTGTCGTTGGTACTCCGTACTCGAGTACTTAAGGTAGGCATGTTGCGTGGCGTGTTACGTACCCTGTAGTGTCGATTGGACTGATTCCATATTTGATAATCCGTCGTCCGTCTCTTCATTGCTGGCCGCAACATGCTCCGTCCGCTGCTCGGATTATCGCCTCGCCTCGCCTCGCCGCAGCCGTGAGACGTTCTGGTACAGCATCACCTCTTCAACCAGGATTCAAATTTCAGACTCTGGACAACATCCGTCCCGCTGCCCCTCACATCTCAATCTCGCCCTCAACCTCATAACGCTCGTCGCCATCCACCTTCTTCGCGCCCATCCTACAGAGCGCCACCCTGCTGACCGGCATGTCCTCAGCCCACACGTAATCGTCATACCTGGCCATCAAATCGCCCGCGTCGAGCATCAGTCTTTCTCGCCTCCTTCCGCCTCCCCTCCCCCTGACGTATACCGTGTTAACAACCGTGGCGTGCAGCAGCAGCGGCCGGTCCTCGCCCTCCATCAGACCCGTCTCGCGGAACGGCTTCTGCAGCTCCCGGCAAAAGCTGTAGAGGAGGCCCTCCGCGTCGGCGGGGGCAGCGTAGAGCACAGATGTCCTGGACGCGCCCGTCATGGAGTGTATTCCACGAAGAGATATGGACAGGCCCCCGGCCGTACGAGCCCCAGGTTCCGAGCCCGCCGTGGACGCTGGAGCGTTGTCGGCAGCCCTCAGACCGGCCAGGATCTCCCTGGGCCTAAGCCTGCCCAGCACCTCGAGCGTCGGGCGAATATCGTCTGGTTTCAGGCTCATGACGCCCAGGGTAAGGTGCAGCGTGCCCGGCGGTCTAACAGCATCGGCAGGAACTCCGAAGCCGTTGTCGCCCGTGACGTCGGCCCGAAATTCAGCCAGATTCCTGGTCAACTGCGGACTGGCGAGCTGCAGACACAGGAAATGCGTCGGGCTGGGGCGCCGAGGCATCGCTCGGCGATAGTAGCGCAGGTGTAACAGAGTGAGCGCTCCCATGCAACGACTTGGCATCTTCCGGTCGAGACTTGGCGGGGCAAAGAAAAATCAACTGCCAAGTATCGGGGCGTCGAGGAGCTAGCTACGTAATAAGCCTGCGATCCGGTCACTACGGCAAGTGAGAAAGACAGACAGACAGACAGGGTACGAAATAAAGAATATTTTCTTCACCTTTTGTCCTTCGTCAGCATGCAGCGAGGTTTGATCTCCACGCCGAGTTCATATGGCATGCGGATACGCCTGTCCAAAGGTCAGCGAGGCTTCCGCACGCGAAGCTGACGTCTGGAGGCTTCGAAAGTTTGCCATCTTCCAGGTCCATGCCGTGCCACGCCAACCGCCAACCGCAGGCGAGCGAGGAGGTCCACATTTGACATTTGTTGGCGCGTCCACATCAGACATCATTGATCAACATCCACACCAGGCTCAACAAAGTCGATGCTCTCCTCTTGCACAAGACACAAGACGCTGTCTGGCACACCGCTCACCACTCTACCGAGTGACTTATTCCTCTCGAGACTAAGCCCATCCCCAGAAAATTGACACATCTTGTCCATACATTATTCATCATGCATTCAATGTAAGACGTAGCTTTTCGTAAAACCCTCTAGCAGGTATCTCTTTCCCTACCATTCATCCACGGCAAAGCCACGATCAACTACGTAGTCATACCTTGGCCATCGTTGACCATGATGGCAAAACGACCGGCCTTTGTGCCAACCCAAATCACTCATTAAGGAATGCAAAGCCCTTCCACCCAGCCTTCAATGGTAGATGCTGTGCATCTCCAGAGAACCGACAAAAAAAAAAGGAAAAAAAAAAAAAAGGTTGGTGGAGGGGCCGAGGAAAGCACCAAGACGCCAAGCATATGCCCTCTGATTACGAGACGGTCTGTCGTGACTGTCACACTTTCCCTCAGAAAATTGCCGGAAAGCGATTTTGCCAGGCGTCTCTGCTCCTCGACAACGATTTCCCCGCGTCTGGGGTTTGTTGGTTGTCGGGTTTAGTTTGCCCCAAGGAAGAGGCTTTCCAATGCCGTTTAAGCATCGTCCCCCTTGTCATAGTACGCCTTCAGTCTCGTCTCGACGTCTTGATAGTCCGCCTTGACAGTCCCCAGTGCCTCCGTGATCCGCTTGAGACATAGCTCAGAGTCGGGTTCTGAAGATCCATCCAGATTCTCGTTCTTGCCATAACGCTGAATTTTTTCACAGCCGTCCCTGACCTTGAGCAGCCCCAAGGTAGCAGAGGAGCCCTTGAGGAAATGACCGAGCTCCGACAAAGTCTTCAAGTCCTTCTCTGCTCTACTTACGCAATGGTCTCGGTCAGCTCTCTTGTTACAAGGGAGGAACATGTGTGAGCTGCAAATGACAGCAGGGCCACGCTTTCCAGAGCATGGAGTATGGAAGCTGCAAGTCACTTACAGAGCTGTGTCCATGTTGCCAAAGGTCTCTTGTGCTTGGGTGAAGAAGCCAAAAACAATTGACGAGCTGAATTCATCACTTCCAGGATCATCCATTTCCAGAATCTGGTCAAAGATGTTCATATCGATGGCGTCTCCAAATGCGAGCTCGGCGGAGCCTTCCGCGCCCGTCTGTTTGCAGCGTTAGTCCTCGAGCGGAGGAGCCCTGACATGTTCAACCAACTGACCTTGTCCTCAGAAGGTGACATGTTTCAGCTGTGTTGTAGAAACGCTCTGATATTTACGATCTAAAGGTCTCGGACGGCAGCCCGGAAGAAGTCTGGAAACGGTATAGACCGCGATATAATACGCTGGTATTACTCTACCCTGAGACGCTCAGAGTTGCGACAAACAATTATGGCACCTCGATGTCGATGGCCCGCAAGGTCAGTTGGTCAAGCCGGCGCAGGGAACGATTTTCCGGTCCGGTTCGAGTGTTTATAGCGGCCTCGACGCGTGGCACCGAGTCGTTCCGGTTGGAAAGCCGAGCTCAGATGTGCCGATGAAGTTGTCCGCTCCTCATCGGTCAAGTCTGAGAGGAGGGTCGGGGCGAGGGCTGGCGGGTTTGACTGTGTGATCAGGTAGGCGTAGGCGTAGGCGCTAGCTAGCATCGAGCGAGGACAAGGACGACAAGGTCGGGCCAGAGATGGAGGTTTGGCAGATCAGCAAGAAGCCGGCACGCACAGCCGTCTGGATTAATAAATTTCTGCGAGGAGGATCCTCCGCGTGGCCGAGGACGAGTGTGGGTAGAAGGACGTCTCTGCAAAGGACGTCAGTGGATGAGCATGGAGAATTGGCCTCGGCGGGCCGCCAGTGGGGAAGAGTGGTCAAGGTGGTGGACGACGGTTGGACCATGTGGGCTGTGGGTGGCGCGGGGAGACGAGGGAGAAGAGGCAGACGAGCGGCAGCGAGGCTTGGGACGGCAGCGACAGCCACGACGGAGAGAGAGGCTGGGTACGGAGTAGACATCTCGAGGCTGGAGGCTCACGAGCACGGTCTTCAGAGGCCAGTGACGGCCGCCCGTCCGAGGGGGCTGCCCTCGAGGCTATCTCTCCGTGACGAACTGGACCCAACAAGACGGAGCCGGCGCATGGGGGGCTCCCGCCATGGACGAATGAATGATGACATGGCTGAGCAGAGAGGCGCCTCTGGAATAGTCGTCGTCGGCTCGGCCATGTTGGCGAGCCCCGGCTGGCCCAATCAAGCGTGTGGCATCACTTACAACAGGAGGCCAAGGGCCGAGACACTGCGCTCTGCACCGCAGCTTGGCGGACGGATGAAGCGTCTGGATCTTGGAACAGACGTGTGTGGCGGCGGGCGACGGCTGGCAGAGACAGACAAGTGATGAATAGATGAATGAGGCCAGGGCCAGGCAGACAAAGAGAACAGAGACGGAAGCGGAGACGGATGCAGGTGCAGGTGCAGATGCAGACGGCAACCCGACGGTTCGCACGCTGCGAGCGAGACGAATCAATGATCAATGGCAAACCGGACCGAGGAACGGAGAGCAGCAGCTCGCTAACATGTCAGGGAGAGGAATTTGGGCGCGACGTCTGCGCGGCCCTGGCCTTGCCCTGCGTCCCGTTCTTTTGGACGCTCGGGGCCAAAAGTGACAAGATGACGACGGGGAATGCCTGGATGGATGGATTGTGATTGCCTTAGCGGCAGACTGGCGGATGGATGCCTGTCGAGTTGCTGGGGGCGTGCAGGGAGGGCAAGATTGGACCAGGGTGTGCGGATGTTGCGTGGTGGTGTTGTACAGACTCCAGGGTCCTGAGGTTATTCAGTTGCGAGACCGGGGAAAAAAAAAGGACGGGAAAACCCAAAATTGGCAGGCAAGGGAGAGCCAGGGAATGGATTGAATTGCAGGAACAAAAAGGGGACTCGGGAAAAAGAACGGAGCATTTACTCAAGTAAGTATACTTAGGTAGGTAGGTACGTACTTCTCAAGCACTCAAGTACCTAGGTACTTGGCACTACTTGGTAGCCAGTCAATGGATTCGCAGGGTTGTCGGGGAAAGAAGAAGAAAGAGGAAAGAAGGAATCGAAGCGTGCGCACCAACAAGGCGGAGAGCGACAACTGGGGGAGAAGAGAGCTAATACGTAAATGTATGTGTGGGGGTCAACTGGGTTGGAATGACCGACTAGTACTATTACTACTGGGAACTCGGGCAGATAGACCGGCGTCTGTTGGCTTGCAAGATCAAGGATGACTGAGAGATGCAGAGTGGCAGAGTGGCAGGCGGCCAAGCGGGGGGACGCATGCTCACACTTGACGTAGGACTATCTGGCTACAGAGTGCGGAGCAAGGTGCGTGCTTGGTAGTAGTACTAGTATCTGTTGTTCATCACGACCAAGACGAGAGAGAAGAGGCGAGTTGACGGCGACAATGGACGCCTCGAGTCGGGGAGCTCGGAGACAAAGGCAGGTGTACGAGAACATGAGCTCTAACATCAGAGGCACGGGGCGACTGAACTTTGGGGCTTTACTTTGGAGCGCTTGTATTTTTATTTAATTTTATTATTATCATTATTATTTATTTATTTATTTTTTTCGAAGCTAGATCGATGGAGTTGCAACAAAAAGTGACGTCGTCTGGTCCGTGCCCCTGCCCGTGCCCGTGCCCATGTCCCAGCCTGAAGTCGCGTCCCTGTACCGCCTGCGCCTGCGTCTGCCAGGCGTCTGCCAGGCGTCGGTGCGCCTCCCCCCTCGCGCCTGGGTGCGTACTCCAAGTGGTGATGATGGCAGAGCGGTCTCGTCAAGTCCCTCATCCGTGCTGCACCGTGCTCGGGCCTTGCACAGGCTGCGGAGAACAGACGACGTTCATCCACGTCACGCTCCCAAAACGTTTGTCCTCTGAGCCGTAGTTTCGGAGCAAAGCTCGTCAGCCTCCTTTGTCGTGAGACCGTCGGGGGATGCCTTCAGACTGGTAGTCCATCGCACTTTCCACCGCCCAACGGCCTCGGAGGGCGCCAGCTCCTGACTCATCTCCGCAGAGGCAACCAGGAGTTGATCTCTTGTTGGTCTTTTTACTGTTACCCCTTACGTCGTGTTGGTCAACTCGCATCCTTCTCCCCAGACCTCCCTTCGCTCGTTTGGCTTTGTCAAACATGCCAACATCCAACATGTTGCAGTTGCCATGGTTCGCATGCCTGGAAATTTGCTTTGCTGCCACGCTGACGCTCGCCAGCACCGGCCCATAGCTGCCCATGGCCGCCCGCCCAAAAGCCGCCGAACGGCGTCAACTTGGTCTGTGGTGCAGCCATGATCCCGGCCTATCGGATCCGGACCCTGGACCCCAACAACCGTCTCACGAACATGGGGAGCTTGTCGCAGAAAATCACATTTCCCAATGCAACGTGTTCCGCCAATGCATATGGATGACGCAGTCCCGAGAGAAGCGAGCGTCGACTTCGTCAGGGACTTTGGTTTGGCCCATTGGTCGCTCACACGTCCAGCGAATGGTTCTCGGTCCAACAATTCGTCATGAAATTGACAGCTTTCCCGTGATGGTTCTTGGATGACGAGGAAGGAGGTCGTGTCTCCAAGCCCGACCACCTGGACGCGGAGAGGAAGTGATTTTTCGACCCAAGTACGACGCAATTTCTGTTATTCATGGACCTACCGCCAACTTTTGTCAGGTTCTGACTGTTCTACAATCAGTCGTGCCGTTGACGATTTGATGATCCTTGTGCGTGGTGTCTTGCCAGGCCCGGCCGATGCCTTCCGGAGATCCATGGTGAACGGCCATAGCCGCAGCTCACGGTGCTTGGCTGGGCAGGCAAGCCAGTCAAATTACCATTACGCCTGCCTGACGCCCGGGAAACACGCGAGGCGCTCCGTAACCCCCATCTCGAATGCAACCACAGCATGTAGCATCATGTACGCCGTATTTGCCTACCCATGATGAGTATCCGGTGATGTACCGCAGTATATGATGGGTTAGTAGGTTTCAGGGCGCGGTAGCCTGGCATTTGACTGCTCTACTCACCTGGGCAGGCAGTTGAATACTTTTCCGCCTCTCGTTGACCTTTCAAATGATCCCGTCAACCGAGTCAGTCTGGCGCTCAGATCCCGATTGGCGTATGATGAGCCAATATAACGTTGCCGCCCAAGCCAGACCCCAAGACCCCCAGGACCCCGGGGGAAGAAAGGCATGACTAGATCCCTGACGGCCTTGTATATCCATGTCAAGGGACTACTAACAGAGATGACGCCGATGCACGCCCGGCCTTGGAACCCAAATAATGTCATGATATCGAGACCCGATTCTGGGGCCAGAGCTCTGCAACCAATCATGTGTACTCCATATTATAGTAATTAACGCTCGACTATCAAATGCCGGCATCGACTCTTATCATTCCATGCACTTGCGCAGTAATTGGTGTCGGTGGCAAATGACACTCGATAGTCGCATCTGCAGAATGGTGCATGTATTTTGATTAATCGTTGACACATGATATCAGCCGCGCGAGGTTTTTTTTTTTCTTCAAAAAAAAAAAAAAGAAAAAGCCTGGACCAGCGAACCCTCGCTCAACCTTTGTTGTTGCTCGACAGGCCACGCTACTCAGACGCAAGGAGCATAATTAACACCCCAATGCCAATGCCAATGCCCATGCCCCAAGCGCAGGCAGGCTGGCTTCCAGGCCCTCATCCAACCGTCCAGCCTCGTGCACGGTGAGTGCGGTCCCAAACCGGTTTGTGCTCCAAGGGGTTGAAGCCGAGCACGCGTGGAGTGGTTTGTCGTCCGATTTGGCATGGACAGACACTCTTGCGATACCTGGCCAAAAATCGAACGACACCACGGGCGTCTTGACATTGCGTTGGAACGAGCGAATGAAGCCAAGGATGGCGGTGCAACTTTCGAGGCGCCACCGCCACTGCCACTGCCATTGCCTCTATTGCTAACGGTTGGCCACGCGACTCGAGGGCGGTGAAGGGGGAGGGGCGAAGCGAAGCGAAGCGCACAAGGAAGTTTCCGCGCGGCTTCGAGGCAACGGGTCATGCATGACCGACCAGTGGCCACTTTGTGTGACGGGACCTGCCGTACCCCTGCCGCCTAGTAGCTGCGAGTCGCGGGTCTGCGACTGCCCTCGACAGGTGCTCTTTGCTTGCCGCGCGAGGACTGACTAGTTGACGGACGGCGCGTGGGCAAACTCCTAGCTTGTTGCCTCCAAGTAACCACCTGCTTAAACGGAGGACCCTGGCGTTAAGTACTTGGTACTCAAGTACTTAGGTTGGTGGCAGGCAGGCAGTTGGGCAGAGAGCCCGACCCTACTTGACAAAAGCGACACTGACACCGTGCCGCGGGAAACTCTTCGTACCAGACGTCACATGCCCGTTTATGCATGTACGCCCTTTGCAGCTAGTCATCACTGGGAAAAACGGAGGAGGGGGGGGGGAGGGGGCTGGAGCGAGCACAGAAACCAGTTGAATTCGCAGTGTACTGTAGTGCCGTGCGCGACAGCACAAAAGTCTACGGAGCAGGGGGTCCAGAGTTCTCTGTCAAAACATTACTTTGGAGGCCACACTGAGCAGCCAAGCAGCGTCCTTCCACCCTCCCTCATCCGAGGTTGGGGGCGGCAACCGTACGGCGGGAGCGTGCAGGAGCCCTTCAAAGTGCCGGTGGGAGCCGTCCCCGCGGCCAGCCGTGCGAGCCAGCTCCTCGTCGTCGTCCACGTAGTCGTCATCGTCGTCGTCTTCGGAATCCTCGTCGTTCTCGTCAACCTTGAACAGGGACCAGCCGACGACGTTGCTGATCCACGAACCTCGACCGACGGTGCCGTGCCGCA
The DNA here is from genome assembly GCF_000804445.1 of Metarhizium album ARSEF 1941. NCBI lineage: Eukaryota > Fungi > Ascomycota > Sordariomycetes > Hypocreales > Clavicipitaceae > Metarhizium > Metarhizium album. Next base: position 183,041 of record NW_024467583.1, on the reverse strand, counting down.
CCAATCGCCGCACCGTGGCTTCGTCGTCTTGTGTTGTGTCGCGCTCGAGCTGCTCGAGCTTCTCGTCGAGGTTGATGAAGTCTGGGCCGGCAATGGCAGCCTCCGGACTCGGGAAGTACGAGTCGTCACCTTCTGCGACGGCTCGCTCGAACGGGGTGCCCGAACGACTGCTTGTCTCGCCCATGCTGTGCTTTCTGCTGTTGAAACGACTGCCGTTGGGAGCGGCGTCGTCATCGTCGTCGTCGTCGGCCATGGCTGAGCTGCCGCGGCGGCTGGCGCGTTGACTGGCCACTTCCCGCTCCCGGGCCAACTCCTGCTCGAATGCTTCCTCGTCGGCATCCCGCATGCCGGCCAGGCTCGTTGAGCTCTGCCTTGATACGAGCCAGTTTTGGCCTTTATATTCCCTGGCCTCGGAGCTGAGCAGCGCGCCGGCCCTCACGAGCCAGCCACTGTCGTTTTCGTTGCCGTTGGCACCGCCGAGCATGTCGCGTCGTCTGGGCGTTGCAGTTCCGGATCTCGACTTCATCCCGTAGTAACCGGGGGCGGCGAGATATGTGGAAGACTTGCTCTTGGACAACGGGCCGCTCGGAGCCGAAGGGGCCCTGTGGTGGGATCGCGAGCCGGGCGTCACAGGGCCGCGGGAGAGGAGTCGTGGTGTCGTGGGGGCCGACCTGCCCTGCAGGTACGTCGCATGGGTCTGGGAGACGAGCGAGTCGGGAATGGCGTCGCTGTCGTTGATGGGTAGCTTGACGGTGAGAGGCGCCAGGGAGAGGTGGTTGATGTTTGTGGTTGATCGGTTCTTCCGTTTCGCGCGGTCAGAGTGCTGGTTGTAGGCGACGTCCATGATGGGAGCTGGGCGTAGGGCGTCGTCTCAGGTGCGCCGCGGCGGACGGAAAAGCTGGGGTGGATGTAGTTGCAAAGGGGGAGCCGATGCGTCACAGCAAGGAGACGGCAGACGAGAGACGCAAGTTCGGCGTCCTGAGTACGGGATAATGACGGTCTTGTACGCCGTACCGAGCATGGAAGGGTAGGACGGAGTAGATGGCAGCGCAATGAGATGGAAGGGCTGGTATCGCGACTCGTTGGGTTGAACAAGAGAGATGTCGACTGGATATTCGGTTGGGGAGGAGCCGATCAAATACTGGTAGAGGTTGAACTCTATCTAACCTGATCCAGATCAGAGGCGGCTCACTGGCTTCATTCGCTGAATGATGAAGCGGCACAAGGTTCACGGGACGCGCTAGCCGTTCTTGACCAGACGCTTCTGTGACCTGTCCCAAGGTCTCAAGGTCCCAAGGTCCCAAGGCCCAAGGCCCAAGGGGCGGGCCACGGCACACGGCACACGGCACACGGAATACCAATCACGCAACGTGGGCGTCGGTCGGCAGGCGCCCAGTTCAAGGTTGAGCCTCCGATACCGGGCGCCGGGTGATCCGGCCTCGCCAGCGCTGGCCTTTTGGTGCAGCTCTTTTTGCTGCTCTCGGGCCTGTCGTCGGGCCTTGTTCTTTTCGAGTCTCTCGAGTTCCTTTTTGATTCTGCATCGAGCTGCGTGTAAGCACACCGTCTCTGGCGCGACCCGAGGGCAGGTCGTCAATCCACATACCTAATGCCCGCAAGGCGGTCATGGTCGGCATTGCCCGTAGGCCGGGAGCTGTAGATGCTGTGGAGAGGTAGACGTAAGCAGGTGCTCGTAACTCCAACCCAACGTAGTCGGCAACAGCGCCTGGAGACGGCACTTGTCGTCTCTTGGGGCCGAGATGCGTGTGACCCAGGCACGCCCACTTGTGAAGCGCCCTGACACGTGACGGCAGCCGCTTCCAGACCCGGGGGGCCTCCCCGCGGGGCCTGCATCGCATCGTCTTGAGTACATACTCCTTAAGTTCCAAGTCTGCCTCGGTTCGCCGCTTCATATACTGCGAGATGACGACGGGATCGTGGACGACCTCGGTTCGCGTCTGCGTCGACCCGTCCTGCAGGCGGACCTCTCTCGTGATGCGGATGGCTTTCTTGACATGGCGACTAGCCGATGTGAAGCCACTAATTTGGCTGGTGCCGTCGTCGAATTGCGCCGGCGTCGCGGCGGCGTGAACGTTGAATCGATCATCCTCGTCTTCCGTGACTGCCACGTCCTTGTCGTCGTGCTCCCGGGCGTCGGACAGCGTTGCCTTTTGCTTCTCCCAAATCTCCTTGATGCCCTCCTCGTACATTGCTTGTTGCTTCTTGACGTTATAGGCGTGGCCGCCGTTAGCGCGCTTCTCACGCTCCATGGCGTCGGCCGACGTGGCCAACGGGCCCTGAACAGCCTCAATGTACCCTCCCTTCATGGACGTTCGGATGAAACTGAAGCCGAGGCCGTGTCCAGTCGGGTCACCCTCGCCGTGCAGCTGGAGCATGGCCTTTTGCGCACAGGCGTCGATGAAGGCCTTTGTAGTTTTCCAAGGTGCCATCTTGTCGGCAAGTGTCTCTTCCTGCTTTTCGCCAGGCTTCTTGGCGCCCTTGGGCGCCTTGCTTCCGCCCTCATCCTCGTCGTCTTCTTCAGCATCCATGTCCATGACGTCATCGTCAATGTTGGCATTTCGGGGATCGTAGCCGGCGTCCTCGAGCTCCTTGATTCCCAGCTGCATGGCATCCAGAAGACTGACCTCCTCAGGCTTGATCATGGCGCGAATCGCATTTTCGTCGGGCAAGATCTCGCTTGGCTTCAGGCGCCACATGCCTTTTTCGCCACTCTCCCTGTCGTACTGTAGAAATTTGGGACGAGAAGGGTGTACATTATAGGCGAAGAGGTTAATAGCGTTATTAGGTTGAAAATTGGCCCGCCTTGGTGTCCGGCCCGCCTTGCTGTCGAGCACCACCTTTGGTGGTGAGGGCTTTTGCTAGCCGAACCACATAAAGTGGGGCGGGCACGATTACTTACTTGAGTTGCCATCGTCAGGTGCCAGCAGCCAGATCAACATCGGCACGCAACGGACGGAACAAAACGTCAAAAATCACCTTCTGCTTCGGCCGACCCCAGCTTTCTGGCGTCCTGGAATCACACACGGCGCCCAGCCAATGCAGCTATTTTTTTCATTGATTCATTCTCTCCTTCGTTTTCCTTTGTCATGGTGCATATTTGCCACTGCACTCTTGGTTCGCGTGCAGCAACTGGCCATCAGAGAGCCCGACGAGTCGTCCCATTTGTGTGCGTTGTGGTGCGGAGTGGTATGTTGACTCGCATGTTTAGCTAAAGCTTCGGCGTGCGATACCGTCTTACGTTGGTCTGACCAGCCGTCATGGGGTGATGGCTACAAGTAAGATAGTGAGTTTCCATTTGAAGAGGGTCTTGCATCATTGCAATACGTCAGTGACCTGGTAATCGTTCCATCATTTGATGTCATGTCGGAACAGGAATTAGTCTGCTGATGATATTCCCGCCTTGCCGTTTGACAGTATGAGATGCATTCGCTGCTTGAAACTTGGGCCTCGACGGCCCTTTTCCGCAAAATCCACGGGTCCCCAGACATGATTCCTGCTGCCGTGACGCAAGACTTGGATGAAGCAGAGGTTAGGCGCCTGCTGAGGCGGAGAGCTCATGACGCCTATTGTACTTTTTGTGAGCATTTGCCAATACCACTGAGATGTGAAATTGCATGTCTTCCTTGCAAAACCATATTCCCGAATGTCTTGTCTTTAGACATTCTTCTAGGATGTCACGCCTGCAGAGATGCTTCCGGGGTGAAGGAAACCACAGACCAGCTTAGAAAAGGAGACGGAGAAGGAAGAAGAAGTTACCGCCCTTTTCAAGAGCAAAAAAGAAGAAATCACGTCCCATATTCTTTCCTCGACACCTCCCTTTCAATTTTCAACGCGCAATGGCTCCTTCCCAATCAGTGCCCACCGACTGGCAAGCCAATGACAGCCACGCTTAATCCCAATGCATCTGCTCACAATTTGTGCATCCCTAGCGCCAATCTCGTGCAAAATTATTGACACAAAAATTTAGTCGCCCGCCCACAAGGCAACATGGCCGTCAGGTAAAGGAACGATAAGTTGACACTACTTCTACTGCCATTTGCAAGCCTCACCATCGTCCATAAAGCAGAACTACCACTCTGCTGGCCGCAACTGTGTTGTTGCATTCTTGATGTGTTGATTTCGTCCACCATGCGCAACCTTCGCCATGTCCGCTTTGGGCGCTGGAGTCATCCCCATGTCACGTCTGCCTGCTGGGACCCCGAGAAGGATGAAGTTGTTTGCACGATTGGGCCGACAGCGGACACCTCGACTATTGAGCTGGTAAGGGTTTCGGAGAATGATATCACGTAAGTCCGTTCCAAGAGCGAGATGCCCGCATCCGAACGGCTTTGACACGGGCACTGTGGACATAGGCCTCACACAGAACACTGAGCAACAGTCGAGTAGGTCATACAAGTCAGTAGCAACCTGGGATGCTCCCAGTCCAAGTCCAGACTTACCGGTAGACAAAATTGTCAACATTCAGTATCTCAGCGGCTCAGGAACGACATGTCTAGTCCTCGAGGGCGGAGACATCATTACTGTCCAGGATGACCAATTCTCACGCAATGGCGCTCACATAGAAATTATGGGCTCCATTGACGCCGGTATTTCTGCTGCCCGATGGTCTCCTGATGAGGAACTTTTGCTGGTGACCACCAAGGCGAACACGGCCATTTTCATGGGTTCCTCCTTCGATCCCGTGACCGAAGTCGCCATGACGCCTGATGATCTCAAAGCCTCCAAACATGTCTCTGTTGGTTGGGGTAAGAAAGAGACCCAGTTCCAGGGTCGAGGGGCTAAAGCGCTGCGTGACCCTACTATTCCCGAAAAAGTTGATCAAGGACGGCCCAGCGCTCACGAAGATGGTTCGACAACGATCAGCTGGAGAGGCGACGGTGCCTACGTAGCTATAAACTCGGTCCAGGACTGCAGTAGACGACTTGTCCGCGTCTACTCTCGAGAAGGTGATCTGGACAGCGCCAGCGAGCCTGTTGATGGACTGGAAAGTGCACTTAGCTGGACACCATCTGGCAACCTGATGGCAGGCATCCAGCGACTGGCTGAGCGGATCGACGTCATTTTCTTTGAACGTAATGGCCTCCGACATGGCCAATTTACTCTTCGATCTCCTGGGAGCTCTGTTTTGTCTCACGAAAAGATTCGCTTGGAGTGGAACTCGGACTCAACTGTTCTAGCTGTCGTACTGAAGGATACCATTCAACTTTGGACCATGGGCAACTATCACTGGTATTTGAAGCAAGAGATACCCATTCGCGCAGATTTTTCATTCCTGTCGTGGCATCCCGAGAAGGCCTTGAGATTCGCCTCGGCTTCGTCCTCTGAGACTGCCATCTTCGAGGAAATTTTCCATACAGCTAGGGGCCTATGCTCGTCACCACATGACAATGGCGCCGTGGCAGTCATCGACGGCGAGACTGTCAAGCTCACACCCTTCCGAACCGCCAACGTACCGCCGCCCATGTCTCTGTTTGATATCACTGCCGAGTCGTCCGTAGTCGACGTTGCTTTCGGGCCCCGGGACATGTCATTCGCTGTCCTGCACCGAAAGGGCGTCGAAATCTACGACTGGCCTATGAAGAATGGACGTTTGGCCAAGCCCAGTCCGAGGCACAAATTGTCATTCCCGTCCCCCAGTGACGGAGTGGAACCTCTACGCATCTGCAGCACATCAGAGAGCCATTTCCGATGCCTTGTATCATCACAAGACTCAGACCTGGCGCATCTTTCCGTCAACGCCCATGCTGGCACGGTTGGCATTGTCGACAGCCAGGAAGCCTTGGTGTCCACGTCAACCTATGAAGATGCGACGTCTGTGGAGGGCTACGGCCAAGATATTTCAGGAAACTTGTACAAACTCACTGACACGTCGACCGACCAAATCCCTATCCGATTTCCTACTCATCTGCCCTGGTTCGAATTGGTCAAATTTGACGGAGACCTAACCGCCTTTGGGCTGTCAAGAAACGGCCACCTGTATGCAAATTCGAGACTTCTAGCCAAGAACTGTACTTCATTTGTCCTCACAAGCAGTCATCTTATCTTTACTACGAGCAACCACTTTGTCAAATATGTGCATTTGGTGCCAGTTGTCGAGGGTAGGTTGGAACACAGCTGTTTTCCATTTACAAGTACAACACTAACGTGATTTAGAGCTCGAGGTACCCGGCGATGATCCCGAGACGGATGAACGATGTCGCAGTGTCGAGAGAGGGTCGCGCCTCGTTGCTGCGATCCCTACCAACATGAGCATCGTGCTGCAGATGCCCCGAGGCAACGTGGAGACGATCTTCCCGCGAGCCATGGTAGTTGCTGGTATTCGAAGCTTGATTGAAGAAAAGAATTACTCACGGGCGTTCGAGTACTGCCGCACACAACGAGTTGATGTGAATATTTTGTGTGACCACCAGCCGACGCAGTTCCTGTCCAATGTCGGCTTGTTCTTGGACCAGCTGAAGAACGCGACATATGTTGATCTCTTTCTCTCATCATTAAGGTAGAATATTCCACCCCAACCAAGTTTGCCGACTCGGAATAATCACTCTAACCTCGCTGTAGGGAGGAGGATGTCACCGAGACTATGTATAAGGATACCAAGAGATCACGAACCCAAGTCGGCATGGAAGATGAATCAGTACCAAACAAACCCTCGTCCAAGGTCAATGCCGTCTGTGACGCCATTCTCAAGGCGCTCCATGCTCGCAAAGCTACCAATGTCCAGAACATTATCACCGCACACGTCTGCAAGTCCCCGCCGGCCCTAGACGACGGCCTGATGCTCGTCGCCGAGCTCATGCGAGAAGACGAAAAGGTGGCCGAGAAGGCAGTCGAACACATCTGCTTTCTCGTCGACGTGAACCGCGTCTACGAAAATGCCCTAGGCCTTTACAATCTCGACCTTGCTCTCCTTGTAGCACAGCAATCCCAGCGTGACCCCCGAGAGTACCTCCCGTTCATACAAAATCTTCACACTCTCCCCGAGTTGCGGCGCAAGTTCGAAATCGACAACCACTTAGCCCGGCGATCAAAGGCCCTCTCTCACCTCCACGCCCTGGACACCTTTGACGAGTTCTGCACCTACACTACCAAACACTCCCTCTACCAGCACGCCCTGCAAATCTACCGCTACGAACCGGCTCGTCTCCAACCCCTTACCAACCTCTACGCCGCCCATCTCGAATCCAAATCATCCTACCGCGAGGCCGGTCTGGCCTACGAATCCCTCAGAAACTACGCCAAGGCAACCAGTTGCTACCGCGCTTCAGGCGCCAGCTGCTGGCAAGAGTGCCTCTACACGGCAACGCAGCAGTCACCCCCCCTATCAGCCGAGGCAATGACCGACCTCGCAGCCAGTCTCGCCGACGTGCTCTGGGAAGCCAGGGACTACGCCGCAGCAGCAACGATCCACCTCGAGTACCTCGCCTCCCCCGAGACTGCCATCAAGTGTCTCTGCAAGGGCCACCACTTCGCCGAAGCCATGCGCCTCGCCGCCCAGACGTCCCGCCCCGAACTCCTCGGGTCCGCCGTCGACGTGGGTCTCGCCGAAGCACTCGGCAGCACGACCGAGTTCCTCGCCGACTGCAAGGGCCAGCTCCTCGCGCAAGTGCCTCGGATCGCGGAACTGCGTCGCAAGGCCATCGAGGACCCGCTGTCCTTTTACGAGGGCGAGAGACCGGGCGGCACGGACATCCCCGACGACGTCTCCGTAGCAGCCAGCTCGCGCATATCCACCGGCGCATCTCTGTTCACGCGGTACACCGGCAAGGCGGGCAGCGTGGGCACCGTAGGAACAGGCGTTTCGCGCGCAACCAGCAAGAATCGCAGGCGCGAGGAGAAGAAACGCGCCAGGGGGCGGAAAGGAACCGTCTACGAGGAGGAGTATCTGGTGAACAGCGTCCGGCGGCTCGTCGAGCGCGTGAGCGGGACGAAACCAGAGGTGGAGAGGCTCGTGTTCGCCCTGGTAAGAAGGGGCATGGCCGAGCGGGCGAGGGCAGCCGAGTCCTTGATGAATGAAGTCGTGGGGGCGTGCCACGCAGCTATTCCAGACGTGTTTGCCGCACCCCCCAATAATGACGACCAGCAACGGCAAGCAGAGGACGCGGGAGAACTTGCATGGAGGGCCAGGGGAGGCGATGCCGTCTTGCAGGAGTGGATGGAGGGACGGGCCAAGAAGCAGGATGCGCCTGTCATTACGGGCCTACAAAAGTTGACCCTGTTGGGTTAAAGTAAAAGAAGGCGAGGCAAAAAGAGTGTTGAATACGAGCAATATATTTCAAAACACACTCTCACAAAATTTGAGTCCCAAAGCATAGAGACGACGTTGTGACTATGATACGTCCATTTCGCTTGTAGTTTGCCCTTTGCCCATGTAGACGACAAATATCGCCACTCAAGGTCGTGCCATCCGTGACAAGAAAAAACCAGTTCGCCTCCGCTATGAAACTCCATAATCCTCCACAAGAATAAAAAAAAAAAAAAAAAGTCCAAATCCACAACTACTTATGCAAACAGACAAGGTACAATCCCGAGCCGAATAGAGCAATAATTGCTTGAAGGACAATATACCCTAGGCATCAGTCTCAGCTGCTACCGGGGCCTCATTTTCAGTCGCGGGCGTCGGTGTAGCATCATGGAATTCCTCGCCATCAGCAGATTGTTCGGCCGGTTCTTCTCGCTTCAACTCCTCTTCTCCAATTGGATTCTCAGGGACAATACCGTTTTGGCGTTCCCACACTTCGCGGCGAATCCTGTCATCCTTGGCCTTTCTGGCGCGTTCCACCTCTTCAAAGCCACCCGACTTCTTTAGCTTGCCGTCTTGGACGTAAGTGGTGATTTCCCGCAACATGGCATTGCCTCTACGGCCCTCCAATTCCTTTTGCCTGAGCTTCTCGGCTCGTTCGATGGCTTCTAGCCGGTTCTCATGATTCGGCTGCAGAGCTCGTACTTCTCCCAGCATGTCCTCCTTGGCGGCGTTTTGATCCAGGCTGTTGCCGAGATTTGATAGACCCCTGGAGAACTGTCGTGCCGTGCCTGCACTAGCACCAGTGCCGTTGTCTTTCATCTGCTCCTTGGTGGCCTGTTCAACCAGAGTAAAGGTCTCTGATGCCTTGTCCAAATCGTCCTTGAGGTCCACAATGAGATCCTCCATAAGGCGCAGCTCGTCTCGACCTTGGCATACATCCTCTAGCTTCTTCTCCCAGATCTTGGTCCAGATGGGCTTTTCGTTGGCCATGTAGTCCTCCATTCTCTTGAGCTCCCTGGTCAGATTTGTAATGTCCTTGGCAACACTTTCCAGTTGGCGGGGAAGAGGGCGGACTCCGCGATGAACAACATCCTTGCGCAAGTCCTCGATCAAATCTTGCAGGTCATCCACCTTGCCAACCAGACGATCTGAATCCGAGTTGAGCTGTTTTCGCCCAGAGATCAAGTATGAATAGCCAGCGTTTCCTTCGATATCAGGGATGGCGGCCTTGGACGCAGCGGACTTCACGTTGGCAGCCTTCTGTCGGATGGCCGTCATCGAGTTCTGAACATCTGACTGGAAGGAAGAATAAGTCTGTCGCAAAACAGCCAGGTCGCGGCGCAGACTTTGAAGCTCGCCAGCCTGACCAGGGTGCAGCTTACGGCCGGCGCCAGGGAGCATCCTCACTCCGCCTTCTGCCGCCGGCGAGACAGGTGAGGCGGTTGCCAAGCGAGCCAACTCCGTTGCTGTTTCTTGTTGTCTGTCAGACACTCGCTGAAGTGTAGTTCCTTGGTCATCGACATTCTGCTTCATGGATTGAACAATCTTGGTCAGGGCCAGAAGTCCGTCATCAAAATGTCGCTTGACCTCGTCAAGTGGTTCCACATTAAGAACTAAAACAGTCCTATCCTTGATATCTGATAAATCTTCCAGCTCATGTCGAACACCGGACACGGGGTCTTGAATATAAATTTCAGGTAGATCAGTGCCATTATGTTGCGTGTTCCATGAAAACTTTTCAATAAATGCCAGTTGCAACCTGCCGATTGATAGCTCGTCTCGTCCTTCGGCGAGGACAATCTTCTTGACCTTGGATTTGTATTGGAGGAACAACGTCAGGTCTTTGGTTGGAGTTAGCGGAGGGGACACATGGAAGAATGATTCACCAGGTTTGGGCTCTGTGGGATGCGAGAGGGTCGGTGTCTCATCCGGCTTTGGCTGTAGCCTCGTACGCTTGACGTCGGGCCCTGATCGCAGACTCTTCCCCGTGAATGGAGGATCCTGTAGAGGGCCGTTCAATGTTGAACTTGGCGCGTAATCCTCTTGCGGTGTTTGTGCAGCTGGACTGTTACTTGAGTCCACAGGGCGGTTGGACTGCCGAGGAGGCGAAACAGAGTCTCCCAGAACGCCTGGCATACGAGATGGAGGAGACTCCACAACAGCAGGTTTTGGCTGACTTGACAGGCTGCGTTTATGTTGCACAGACTCCCGGGACTGTACTGCCCGTAATGATTCTCTCGCCTCTCCTCTCCCTCTGTTCGGAATGGGCGTTGTTTGTGACGGCAGGATGGGCACAGCGTTTGCAGCACCGCCCAAATGTTTTGAAATCTGATACTGAGAGTATCGTCGAGATGCTCGACGCTCCAAATCACCCCCCTTCTGTAGAGCCGCTAAAGCGCTTGACTGCATGTCTGGTGGCGGTGGCGGAGGCGGCGGGAAGGCGTCGATGTTCAAATCGCCAGCAGAGGAAGATGGAGGCATGGTGGTGTTTTCGGCTGGATAAGGTGGAAGCGAAGGAGCATCCTGCATTGTAGTCGGCTGATCTGGCGCATTAGGGGCAGGGGCCTGGTCCCGCTGGGGATGACGACGGCTCAGCGATGTGCCGTTGTTCGTTTGTTGGCTGGACTCCCCACGCTGGGACGCGTCAGGTCGATAGCCGTTTTCGAAACCCTCGTCCAGCAAGTTCGTCAAACCACTGGTGCCGCTCGCCGCTGTACTGACGCTTGTGGTTCTCTCGGGCAGACTAGCATCCCGCTCCCTTCCCTGCTTCTGCCGTAATCGCTGCTGCTTGCGTTTCAAGCCGTGGAGCAAATTAATGATGATGTCTCGAATGCGTGGAAGATACTTTTCCAGACTTTCCGCGCTAGCTTCTTGGCTTAGGGTGGCCTCCAAGATGTGTCTTAATGAATCAGGAACATTCCCCAGGTCGGAGGTATCGACATTGATGGCAGTGAATGCCCGGCATGCCATGTTGAACTCGTAGCCGAGGCGAACGTAGACGTCGGAAACCTGCGTGTCAGTGGCCTGGCCACGGGACCACTGTGTCAAAGTTTCAAGCAGCTGCTTGGTGGCGACAAGTAAATGTGTGACACTCTTTTCGATTTGTGACAGCGGCATGTTGGATGAACTGCCGCCAGACGCCTAGATGACGGGAAGAGCATCGGTCAGCACTCTGGACAGACGACGTCCTTGGCAGTTGGCTTCTCAACCAGGAAGGGCCAAGGAGCGATGCGCGGGACGAAATACAAAGCTCACCTCACGATTTGACCGCCTCGACAGACTGCCCTGACCAGACCGATTCGAAGCTGTAGATGATCGTGGTTGGACGCCAGCCAAGCCGGGAGAGCTGGGTCGCACACCGGGCGGCGGACCCGGATCTGCACCAGGCGAGCGGCGTTGTAAATAGCCTCGCTGGGACAGGCCGGGCTGAGCTTGCATCATCGTTTCGATGATTCTTGGGTCCGTTTCTGCCTGTAAATGAGGGCTGAGAGGCGGTCGGGTACTCGAATCTGTGGCGACGACCAAAGGGTGTGGTGCAACGACACGTGGACGTGGACGTTGGACGTGGACCGAATTGACGGTCTGGACAGCAAAGATGACGGCGCACGAATAGGCTGTAAACGCGGGCGGTCCGACAAAGCAGGAAGCCCTCAAGGCCTCGGGAGAAAAGAGCACAAGCAAGAGCGAGAGCGAGAGCGAGAGCAAGAACAGGGTCACGGCCCAGTTGTAAGGATGATGTCGGTGATGGGACCCGGAGGTGAGGTTGGGTTGATTTGGTGGAAAGGAGGAGGAGGTCCAGGGAATCCAGACCCAGATGGCCCAGATCGGCCAGGGCCAGGTCCCGGTCCGTCCAAGTGTCCAGAAGGTGCCTGGCATGAGCCCAGGTGGCTGCACATGTGCTCATTGCGGCGAAATAGTACGGAGTACATGCTTGGTACTTGCGCGTAGTGCCTAGTCTGGTAGTAGCGCTGCTGCTAGTGACTCAAGTGCCCGAGCAGGCAGGTGGCCCGTAGGCCGGTAGACGTCTCTACCTTGTCGCTAGCATGTATCACCTCGAGGACGTCAGCCGCTGTTGCATGCTGGAGCCTGCCGAGCAAGTGCTACTGCCCAGGTACTTTGGCAAATGAAGTCTGCTGCGGGGTAGAGCCCTCCCTCCTCCCTCCGGTGTGGCATTCCGCTCTCTACCTGCCGACCTACCTGGGAGGGAGGGCAAGTACTTTAAGTAAGTTACCAACTTAAGCACTTAAGAAGTAGGTACTTAGTATTAGCAACACTGGCCACATCGTAGCTCTGCAGGTTGCAGGTACTTGCCCGCCCGTCTTGAGCCCAGCCCCCAGTAACTCCCACACGTCTGCTGGCAACTTGTGAGAAACATCAATCCGGTGGGAAGACGCCCATTTCCCAACGCCAACATTCGAGGCTCGATGCCCAGTGCCGAGTGCATCACCGCCCTTTGGACGCAAGACGGCCAATCGTCTGGCTCAACAACCCGGCAAAGACGAAGCAGCCTGCGGGTGCTCCCAGGGATGTCCGTACGGGATACAGACCGACTGTACTCCGTACTGAGTGAGTACCGGACCGGAGGACTCCACGAGTTCCATCCAGATCATGGCATCCCTTGATCAATGTGGCACAAGATCTCGCTTCGAGCCAGGGTTGCGACCTCTACCACCTCCGTCACGCTGTATCGACGAATCTCTCGGCAACTGTCCAACACCCTTGGGCCGTGGTATTGCTCTTCTTATCCAGTACGGGCAAACGCCTTTGTTCGAATGCACTCCCTCCCTCCTGACCGGACCAGTCGCGCGACGCACGCCTTCACACCATTCATCTGGAGCGAATCAGCCCGGCCCTCTGCTGAGTAGCCCTTTCAGTTATCTGCAGGTGGTGTTGCCATCCCGGCACACAGATGCTTCAGACTCAGCTCCAGGCCAATGCCGAGCCATCATGGTGGCGATGATCCCAAAATAGCCACCCGTGTACGCTGCACGCTGAGTATCTATCTCGTCACGGCATAACTACTCCGTACAACTAGTTATGGCCTAAATACTTGGCTGAGTCGTAGTAGTGTCATCATGCCGATTCCTTCTACTTCCAACCATCAACCCTTCGTGAAGCTGAAAGTCCTCCCTGACCGAGCAGCAGTTCAATGTTTCCGTCTCAAGATACACCCCGTGTTTCACATTACCACCAGTCCAGAAACATCGTGGTGGGGACGTTAAAGCTTGTCACATCTGCCTCCTCGTTACCGTCCGCGTCCTGCTTTGCCTGCACTTTGCTGGCAGCGTACATGTTGCATTATCCCTGTCAAGTGTGTTTGCACGTTCATGCGTCGTCAACTGTCCCTGCTCCTCCCTGTAGGGGTCGCTCGAGGAATCCGACTTGATATCTTCTGTCGGCTGGGTGCCATACATGATACCTGTGCCTGAGTGAAGCATGCCGTAGTTCAAAAAGGTACTGCTTCTAGTCAACTACCGCACTGCGCTACACATGCATAAAAAAAGGTTGTCATGTGACTTGGCACACGAGTTTCTCACAAATTTATCCATTTATCCACGAGGAGATGACTCAAAAAGAAAGTCAGCCAAACGTTGGCAGATTGAGTTGTACATGATTCCCTCCCGTATATCAGAATTTAAACTGGTATCTAGTTTGCCCCCCCAAAAAGTCGATTTTTCCGGCAGCGAGACGTCATCCCACTCGTTCATCGTTCAATGCCGCCACTGGCAACTTCACAGTCCCACCCTCAACCTCACCTACATCAAACGTGACATGATGACCTAAATCTACACACCTAAAAAGACAAAGGAAGAAAGAAAAGCACATCTAAGCACCCGCAGCTGCCATGTCTACGGAAGGCGTCTGGATCTCTCCCACCGGGCGCAAATCATTCATCCCCCTCGAAAACAACCCCGAAGTCTTTACCAGCCTGGTCCACGATCTCGGCGTGTCGCCCGCCCTCGGCTTCTACGATGTCTACAGCCTGGATGAACCGTCTCTCCTCTCACACATCCCGCGCCCAGTGTACGCCCTCATATTCATAGCCCCCAGTGAAATGCAAACAGCCGTCCGTCGACAAGACGGGCTGCCCAAGTCCGTGGCCAACGGCGGCCTCACCTATGACCAAAGCGGCCCCGACGAGCCCGTCGTCTGGTTCCTGCAGACAATCGGCAACGCGTGCGGGCTGTACGCGCTGGTCCACTCGGTGGCCAACGGAGACGCCAGGCAGTTTGTGAGCAAGGACTCCGTGCTGGCCAGGCTGATTGAGACGGCTGTGCCGCTGAGGCCGCACGAGCGAGCAAAGGGCTTCTACGATAACCAGCAACTGGAGGAGGCGCACATGCGGGCGGCTCGGCTCGGGAGCTCTCGGGCGCCGCCGGCCGACGTCCACGCGGGACACCACTTCATCTCGTTTGTGAAGGGGACGGACGGCCATCTCTGGGAGTTGGAGGGCACGGCAGATGGGCCCATTGATCGGGGGCCCTTGGCAGATGGCGACGACATGTTGAGCGAGGGGGCGTTGGAGCAGGGCGTCAAGAGGTTCATCAAGATGGGCGAGGGAAACGTCAACTTTAGCATCGTTGCTCTGGCCAAAAACGACAGACATGCGTCGGGACATTGACGCGACTTTCACCCCTCCTTCTGCGGTTGTCTCTGACCATGGGCCAGGGCCACATGGTCGATGTTCGAGGTCTGGGGCTGGGAGGTTCTGGGCCATCTATGCCCGTGATCCCGCGATAGTTTCGACCGGCTGTTGCTCAGCTTGTACTTCATAATTCCAGTGGTCACTACATCACACGTTGGGGCCGTTCTGTTCCCGGGCCTCGTTGCTCCGCTATTCTTCACATGCATGTGCTCGAATGCAGAAATTGCCCATCCACGCCGCTCAGCTGTGGCCGCCTCACCTCTTTCTAGCGCTGTCTCGAACACGGATTTCCAGCCTCTCCCCGAGTCGAAGCAGAAATGCGCCTTGCTCGCCTCGAAGAGAAAAATCCCCGTGCACGTGGACTGAACGGGCCATCTCCAGCGTGCAATAACCACTGTGCAGCAGCAGAAGCTCAAGGTTCCTTCACACCCTTGCGTCGTCGCTCGTGACCCAAGGTGCGGAGATTGATGTCGTCGGTTCCCAGGTCGCAAAAGACGGTGGCCGGAGAAGCCGCAGAACGGCACAGATATCTGCAGTCTTAAGAATACGACGGCTGCGAATGGACGAGCCAGGAATACTGGAGAGTTTGGCCGGGCCATGAGCCGTGGCCGCGTCCGTGTCCATTTAAACAAGTCCTCTTAGTGTCGAGTCAAATTTGCTGTCAAGTGTTAGTAGTCTACAGGGGCGCAAGGCGGTGATATGTACCCATCTCCTGGCGTGAATCTTTTACGTCCCAAATCTGCTTTTTACATGTCCATCATCTGTCCGCAGACAAGAAAACTCTGTCTTGCCGAAATCCAACCGGTAGCAGATTCGTATTTTTAGTGTGACAGATGGCTCCTCTAACAACTTGGTGGGGGGAGAGAAGGAAAGCTTTATTCCTTATAAAGGAGACATGGGGAAGAAGAGAAAAAAGCAAACACGCTTTCTAAACACCCCAGAACGATGACCTTGGAAAAAGATGATCTGATCATCTCTGCCTTGACTGACCTGAGCCCGCCAATCAGCATTCGAATTTCAACAGATTGCTCGCCCGTTTTGGCGAGGCAGTCGCAACCCACGTCTATGCTTGGCGCGCCTGGCCCCTTCCCTTCCCACGTGTGGCGGATGTCACTTGACATCAAGCCGGTCGCAGGTCAACCGGCCGAACTTCAGACCTCAACCCACTCCTGGCTGCATGCTCATGCTCCCTCCAACACCTGCCGTTTTCCCTCTCGCCGAGTCTCCCGCTCTTTCTGGATAAGCCTTGGCACTCGGGCTGTGTTTGCGCAGACCATCCCATGGCTTCGGTTCTTTTTACGCTACAATGGACGGCGCCCAGGCACCATTGATGGCGGACAGCCACGAGGGCGACGATGTCGAGGATGAAAACAACGTCGTCCGCCAGGAACGCCTCATCAAAGATACCGAAGCGAATCCCGGTGTTTTTGTCGTGGCACTGACCATTGCAGCGGGAATAAGTGGACTCCTTTTTGGATGTTAGTCAAAGCGGTGAGAATGCGTGGTGCAAATTGACTCTGTTCTAACCAACCGTGCATTATAGATGATACGGGTGTTATATCTGCTACGCTAGTGTCGATCGGGACGTCATTGTCGAGCCGCGAACTCACATCTATCGACAAGTCTATTATTACAAGCTCAACGTCGCTCTTTGCTCTCCTCATTTCGCCCTTTTCTTCCGTGCTCGCCGACCGTCTTGGCCGCAAACGAGTCATCCTGTACGCCGATGTTTTGTTTGTCGTCGGCGCCGTTCTCCAGGCGCTATGCTCCACTGTGCCCGTCATGGTTGCTGGACGCTGCATCATAGGAGCAGGTGTTGGAGCAGCAAGCTTCGTGGTGCCGCTGTATATTGCAGAGCTGGCTCCAGCTTCGCACAGGGGGAGGCTTGTCACAGCAACGGTATTGTTCATCACCCTGGGACAAATGGTTGCCTATGTTGTCGGGTGGGCATTCTCGGCGTACGGCTCCAAAGAGACCGGGTGGCGGTGGATGGTCGGCCTTGGTGCTCTGCCCGCCGGGTTCCAAGCTGCAGTTGTTGTCTTCATGCCGGAGACGCCCCGCTGGCTAGTCAAGGCGGGCAAGCCGGTACACGCAAAGGCCGTCATTCGGCGAGTCAACGGCGGAGCAGGGACTGCAGAAGAGGCAAATGCGGTAGTCGGAGAGATTGAATCAGAGATCCGTGAGGAAGAGGATCTTGGACGACACCGGGACCAGCAGCCCCCGAGATGGAAGTGGCTTGGGGCCTGGCGGGATCTCCTCGGCCAAGGCAAGAATCAACGAGCATTAGCGATTGCATGTTTGCTGCAAGGCCTGCAGCAGTTGTGTGGGTTTGTATGTGCACAGCAACACTTCAATTTCAGAAGACCCAACTGACAGATGACGCAGAACTCGCTCATGTACTTTTCGGCCACAATCTTCGCTGCCGTCGGTTTCAGCAGTCCAACATTGACATCACTGACAGTCGCAGTCACCAACTTTGTGTTTACGTTGGTGGCGCTGGGACTCGTTGATGGAATAGGAAGACGACGAGTCCTGCTGTATTCCATTCCGTTCATGATTTTGGGCCTATTGTGTACAGCGATTGGATTCTCCTTTCTGCCTTTTGGCGGCGCAAACGCTCAGAGTCAACATCCGTCGGAAGCCGGCAGTCAGGGGGCAGCATACGTGATACTCGTCAGTATCATGCTCTACGTGGCGTCATACGGAATTGGACTAGGGAATGTGCCCTGGATGCAGAGTGAGCTGTTTCCCTTGTCGGTTCGATCACTGGGAAGCGGCATCGCGACTGCGACTAATTGGAGCGCCAACTTTGTTGTTGGGCTGACTTTTCTACCACTGATGGATGCTCTCAGCGCGTCGTGGACGTTTGTTTTGTATGCATTGATATGTGGGATTGGATATGCATTGGTTTGGCGGATATATCCAGAGACAGCGGGCCTGAGTCTGGAAGAAGCGACTGCATTGCTAGAACGAGGATGGGGCGTTTGATGGCAATACATTCGACCTTGAGCATTCCTTTTTCCTCCTTGGTGACGGTTTCAGGTGGAGCAATAGCGATGCGGAACTATACGCGAGGCTCATGTCATGGACATTGCGCAGAAGCAAAGCCTTGCCTTGGATCAGAGCCCAGGGAGTCTGGTGTGGAAACAGGAAAACGAAGGACGGACTTTTGACGTGTCTTGGCGCCGGCCGAGCAACTGCAATGAGTACTTGCTCCGTACCTAAGTTCTCGATTGTTTTATTATGTATGAGGTAGGTATACGAGCCGACTGTGCGGAGTACCGAGTACGTACCTACCTACCCGGGTGCCTAGGCGCTTTAGTAATAGTACGAAGGTGCCCAGGAAGCTGGACATGCTAAGCAGAATAGAGTGGTGTGGTCCCACCAGCAGGCCCGGTGGGTCCTGGCGGCGTCGTCGCGGGATTCCGACGGCCGGTGGGCAACGCTTAACGCTTTATAAATTTATGAATTAACGGCCGTCGAGGGCGGCACGGACAAAAAGTGGCTTGTTATTGTCATTGTCGTGGGCTGCCCGCGTCGAAATGCCGAACGGCGCCCCATTGCAGAAAAATTATCATTGGCGCCTTCCATCTAGTTGCCCACATCGGGCCCGGGACCCTCGCTGTTTCGCCGTTTCGCTGTGCTCCGGCCGTCATGGCCCACGCTCCATGGCATTTGACGGTTCGGACAACCCGGACGATGCTTCCATGGTCCCTGTGTGCTCTCGGTGCGCGTCGCCGTCAAGCCATCTCGGCGACTGGTTTTCTTTCCTCTTGCCTGCCATGCAGTCTATGTCTGGTCTTGAACAAGATATTTTCAAGTGTCCTTGGCCCAATTCCGCCTGGCTCTTTCTGATCCGAACCCGGCGTCGAATTGGCTGGTTGCCCCACCGTCGTCTGGCCGAGCTACGACGTTATCGTCATAGAACGAAGTTCGAACCATCGGTAACAGAGATTAGCTTCGTTTCATCGTCCCGTCTCCTCCTCTCGCGGGAAGACTCTTTTTCTCCCCTTCCCCTTTGTTCTTTTTGACATTTTGCTCTCTTTTCTTCAATCGTTCTTCGACCAGTCCATCGGGGGGGATCCTTGGACTGTGTGGGCGGATCCTATCGTCAGAGATCCGTCGACATCAATTCAAGTCGGCAACCAAAGACATTCCATAATTTGAGGAAGGGAAAAAAAAAGGCATCACGCCATCATGCCGATGGACGCGTTGGACCAAGAAGTTGCCGACGCAGAAGCCGACGGCTCACCACAGCGTTATCAGCGACGGGCTAGCGACGAGATCGAGCGCGTTTTGACCTCCTCATCAGTCTCTACGTCCTCAGAGTCCAACGGCGATGCTGTCCGGCGGAACATGAGCCGCGTCTCGACGCAAAACGATCTTGAGCGTCACCCCACGGAACTCAGTCGAATCGCCACCGCGCGCAGTCAGCACAATGCCACCGTCGGAAGCGGCCTGCGCGGTCGGACCGTGAGCAGGGCCTCCAAGAAACCGCTGCCGGCTTTCGGCGCTGGAAAGCCGTATCCGCCGCTGTTGCCGGAGCGGGAAGAGTACGTCGTCGAGTTCGACGGGCCTACTGATCCCTTGCATTCCCAGAATTGGCCTATGCGGAAGAAGCTTTTGACCGCAGCCATGCTGAGCTACACGACGCTCACCTCGGCCTTTACGTCGTCCATCTTCTCTGCAGCCACCACCTCCGTTGCTGCGGAGTATCAGGTCGGCACAGAAGTTGGCCTGTTGGGGACCACCTTTTACGTGCTTGGTTTCGCCTTTGGCCCTACCGTGTGGGCGCCCATGTCCGAGCTGCGCGGTCGACGACTCCCCATTGTTGTGGCCATGTTTGGCTTCTCTCTCTTCTCGATCGCTTGCGCAACCGGCAAGGATATCCAAACCATTCTTATCTGTCGCTTCTTCTCGGGCTTCTTCGGCGCCTGTCCGCTCGCCGTCGTCGCCGCCGTATTCTCGGACATGTTTGACAACAGGACGCGAGGCATTGCCGTCGCCATCTTCTCCATGGCCACCTTCACCGGGCCCCTGCTGGCTCCCTTCATCGGCGGCTTCATCGTTTCGTCGTATCTTGGCTGGCGATGGACGGAATATCTGGCTTCCATCATGGGCGTTGTCGCCTTCGTTCTCGACCTCTTCTTCCTCGAGGAGACGTACCCGCCCGTCATCCTGGTCGACAAGGCTGCCGACTTGCGACGACGAACCAAGAACTGGGGCATCCACGCCAGGCAGGAGGAAATCGAAGTCGACTTCACCGAACTCATCCAAAAGAACTTTTCCCGTCCCATGCGCCTCCTCTTCACCGAACCCCTCATTCTCGCCCTCTCCATCTACATGAGTTTTATTTATGGCATCTTGTATCTGTTCCTCACCGCTTATCCTCTGATTTTTGTCGGTGTCCACGGCTTCAGCCCTGGACAGGGTGGTCTTGCTTTCTTTGGTATGATTGCCGGACAGGTCCTGGCTGGCGTCGTAGTCATCCTGCAGCAGCCCTGGTATGATCGCAAACTTGCTGCGAACAATGGCGTGCCTGTGCCCGAGTGGCGGTTGCCCAGCATGATGGTCGGCGGCATCTCTTTTGCCATTGGCATCTTCTGGTTCGGATGGTAAGCAACAGTCGGCGCAGTGGGCGCCCTTTTCCTCGCCAGCAAAAACACGTCAGAATCGAGCTAACAACCGTGGTTAAACAGGACCGGATACACCAGCAGCATCCACTGGGTCGTCCCGGCTCTCAGCGGCGTCTTCACCGGCTTCGGTCTCCTGTCCATCTTCCTCCAAGCCCTCAACTACCTGGTCGACGCGTACCTCATGTTCGCTGCGTCTGCCATCGCCGGCAACACGTTCATGCGATCCCTTGCAGGCGCAGGGTTCCCCCTCTTTGCTCGCCAAATGTTCCAGGGGATGGGCATTCAATGGGCGGCTACGCTGCTTGGCTGCGTGGCCGTAGTCCTGGCCCCCTTGCCCTTTGTTTTTTACAAATACGGCAGCAGGATCCGCGCGAGAAGTGCGTACGCGCCTACCTTTGCGGCGTCGACAGAAAAGGAGGGCGAGGACAATGCCGCATTGGCCAGTGTTCCTAGGAAGGAGGGTGACAATGGAGTCTTGCAGAAGGCCTAGTCGGAAACCAATGATGCCATGACATGTGCTGGGGTGGGTGCGTGTGCCTTTGTCGATACTACCGAATTGCATGGCGCGGTGTCGTTCAAATATTCCAAGAGGGGCTGACCTTGCTTTTTTGGGCTGGAATTCGAGTTTTTTTTTGGTTTTTTTGGTTTTTTTGGTTTTTTATTATTTTTTTTTGGGGTGGTTTGTTGAGTTTGCATGGCCTCGACAAAGGTCACTTCGTCCCATAGCAGTTGCATATGTAGATGTATAGTAGCGGCGGTCTTTTGCGGCTGACAACGCGGCTTGCCGTTGAACAGGATAGACTAACGTATAATTGGAATGAAACGGCCGAGTACCACCGCATCGAGATGTAGTTGCGCGCCGCGCAGTGATGGATGACGCGCAAGAGCAACGCGCCGACTCGAGGCGTTTTTTTGCTCCCATTCCCGCTCGGGCTCCAATTTGACACGTCCGGACGTGTGACAGATGGCGGTTCGGACAAGCTCCAGATCTGTCGTGACATTGAAGAGGTTCGAATTGAAACACGATGGAAAGGAGCAGCCAGGTCCAGTCCAACCCCGACAAGACGAGCATTCGAAATGACTCGTTGGTCGTTGGAAGCCACTCACTCACCTCCTGGTTGAGCTGAGCTGAGCTGAGCTGAGCTTGGAAAGCGACCCCGGCCGTGACTTCCAGGTTCAAACGGCAACCAGCGCCCCTATGGCGCGGCCCCGCAGAAGCTTGTTGGATTGGGCTGCGGAAGGCGCAGATCGATGCCCACCTTTTCTGCAACTGCCCCGGCCGGGCTTGCGCCAAAATACGTCATCGACTTCACGATGACGGGTCATGGCTGGTGACACGCAAACAGGCAAAATCGAAAGTATAATCGGTCAAGGCTGGCGCTTGGGAAAACAGGAAATACTTTTCCCGTTGCATTGATTCCTCCTCTTTCCCAACCCGCAGGCTCGAAATACCCGTGCCAAACAAAACACCAGCGCAGATACGTACGTACGGTGCACGGAGCCGCAGCGCAGCTCTACAAACCTTGGAAAGACGAAACAGAGGTTCGCCCGCACAAGCGCGCACCGCATCGTGTAAACGGCAGACAAGAGACTGGCGCCATCATGGACGTCGAAGATCACGTGGTCCCTTCGGGCCAGCATTACAGCGGGCGCAATCGCGTCCCCAACATCCAGCAATTTATGGACCAGCTGGACACGGAGAAGAAGGAGAGGGATGCCGCCATAGACGCCCAGCTCAAGGAGAACAAGCAGAGCAAAGAGGCTGTAGATCACAACAACGATGAGAAACCGCAGAAAAAGGGCCTGCGCACGGTGCGAGACCCCGTCACAGGCAAAGATGTTCAGATCCAGGACGCGAAAATGGACTTCAAAGAAGCCGTGGAAAACCCCAAGGTAAGAGGAGCACGCTCCGGGGGGGAGGGGGGAGGTACCGTCTCTGACTTGGCCGTGAAAATTAGTTGTGCATCCCCAATGAGAATTTGGGCAAGGAGGCCACCATTGCCACGTCGTCAAAGCAGTCCGGCGAGGAGTATCGGTATGCGCAGGACGTCACCGCACCCCCGGATCCCATCCAAGAAGGCTCCACGTCCGATGTGCCGATCCGGAGCGAGAAGACATCGGTCCTGTTTTACAAGACGCCCTCGGTCAGCTACGAGCCCATGTTTGCCACGTTGGAGAAGAAGGGCAACGTGCTGTGCGCTGGCATCTTCGTCGCCGTCATCGTTGTCGGCAAGTTCTTTGGCGGACGGCTGCTCGGCCTTGTTCCCCTGGGCTTTTGCATTGCGTCGGGCGTGTTTCTGTGGATCAAGGATCTCATCCGCCAGGGCCGCGATCTCGAGTGGTCGAGCGAGCAGGAGCGAGGCGAGACTGCAACTGTCAACCTCATCCCCGAGTCTGTGGAATGGATGAATACCATGATTGGCATCGTGTGGGGGCTGATCAACCCCGAGATGTTTGCCGCTGTTGCCGACACGTTCGTCAAAGGATGACACCCCTTGCACGTAATCTGGTCTGCTTTGCTAATGAACAATAGGTTGGAGGACGTCATGCAGGCCTCTGTCCCGGGCATCGTGGAAAACATCCGAGTCGCCGACATCTCCCAGGGCAGTAATCCGATCCGAATTCTCAACATGCGGGCTTTGCCAGACAGCCACGTAACGGATATCAAGGACGAAATCCACAGGCAAAACAAGGAGAAGATGGACAAGGACGAACTCGCAGCGGTCGAGCAGGCCGGGGACTTCTACAACATGGAAGTCTCCATTGCATACCACGCCAAGCCTTCGGGCGAGGATGTCGCGTCAAAAGCCAAGAACATGGGCATGCAAATTGTCTTTTATCTCGGCGTCAAGGGGCTCTTTGGCGTTCCTCTTCCCATTTGGGTCGAACTCGTTGGTCTCGTTGCCACGGCTCGCGTCCGCTGCCAGTTGACTCCCGACCCGCCATTCCTCAAGACTGTTTCCTTCACCTTGATGGGAGTCCCTCATGTCCAGGCTGGCTGCACGCCCATGATTGAAAAGGGCGTCAACATCCTGAACCTCCCCTTGATTTCCAATTTTGTGAACTGGGCCATCCGCGCGGCGGCATCCATGTACGTGGCGCCAAAGAGCATGACGCTCGACATGAGCAAAATGCTGCAGGGCGATGACATTCAGAAAGACACCCAGGCCCTGGGAGTGATATTCATCCGAATTCACAAAGCCACCGGGCTCAGCAAGCAGGACCAGAGAGGTAGCAAGGGCGGCGGTTCTGACCCCTACATCACCGTCAGCTGGAGCAAGTTTGGTAAACCTCAGTATTGCACGCGTGTCATCCAAGATGATCTGAACCCCATCTTTGAGGAAACATGCGGCCTTTTGGTGACGAGTGACCTCATCAAGGCAGACGAGCAGCTGTCAATGGAGCTCTGGGACAGTGACCGATCTTCGGCCGACGACGTTGTTGGCAAGGTGGAACTCAGCATCCAGAAGCTCATCCAGCATCCTGGAAAGATGTTCCCGCAGGTTTCGAAGCTCCGTGGCGTCAAGGCCGACAGCAGCATGCCAGGAGAGCTTCACTGGGAAGTAGGCTTCTTTGGCAAGACGCAGTTCCGCAAGGCTCTTCGCACCCACGGAAAGGACCTGAAGCTTCCCAAGGAGCTCGCCGACAAGCCCGAATTCCAGGAAGAAAAGGGCACCGTTGCCAACGACGAAGAGGATTCCGTCATACACACGCCGCCCGATCCCCTCTGGCCCTCGGGCATCCTCAGCATTGTCGTACACCAAATCGTCGGCCTCGAGCTGGCCAACATCAAGGGTTCTGACGGGAAGCGCAAAGGCAAAGAGTACGAGCCGGCGCGGCCCGAGGCGGGCGCGGTGAAGGAAGAGCAAAGCCGGAAGCTCCCGAGCTCCTACTGCACGATTCTCATCAACGACGACCTGGTGTACAAGACTCGCGTCAAGGTGGTGTCGTCTCAGCCCATCTTCAACGCCGGCACGGAAAGGTTCATCCGGGACTGGCGGTCCGGCGTCGTCACCGTTTCGGTGCGGGACTCCCGCAACCGCCAGCACGATCCGCTGATTGGCGTCGTGCCGCTGAAGCTGTCGGATATCCTGCAGACGAGCAGTGAATCGACCCGGTGGTACCCCCTCGACGGGGGCATTGGCTTCGGCCGCATCCGAATCTCCATCCTGTTCCGCTCGGTCGAGCTCAAGCTCCCGCCTGCCCAGCTCGGCTGGGACATTGGAACCTTTGAGTTCTTGTCCGAAGCGCTCACCACGACCGGGTACGCCCCCGGCTCCAAGGTCAGTCTCAGGCTGCGAACTGGAGGGTCCTCGGCGAGTCTCAAACGCCGGGCTTGCACAAAGCGCGCCGATGGCCTCGAGATTGATATCTCCGGCGGCCAGGACGGCAAGAAGCTGCGTCTTCCGGTCCGCCACCGATACCGGTCGCCGATCTTCGTCGAGTTCCGACCGTCGGGCAGACGGCACGCAGATGCGTACGCGGCCCTGTGGCTGCTGGAGCTCGTGGACGGCGAGGAGCGGGACTTTGACGTGCCCGTCTTCAAGTGCGACAACAGCGTGCGCCTCTCGCAGAACTACATCACGCAGGAGAACTACAAGGAGATCCCGGACACGCACATCGAGGAAGTCGGCAGGCTCAGGTTCAGGGGCCGCTTCTCGCCGGGCACCGACTCGGACCACGTCAGGTTCGTCAGCGACAACGACTCCCGCGAGACGATCGAAAGCTGGGAGGCCTGCTATGCCGAGGGCGTCAGGCAGCAGGAGGTGCGGGCAGAGGTGCCGCCGCTCGTGCAGAAGCTGCACGACCAGTCGCTGAGCCAGGGCCGCGACGTGCTCGCGCAGGCGGGCGAGGAGGACAAGGAGAGGTGGCTGGCCAAGGACGGCACCGACTGGAGCGGCGCGTTTGGCCAGGATCCCAAGCAGCTCATGGCTCGACGGAATGGCGATCAGGCAGTCGGCGAGGAGGACGATGACCTTGAAGACGGCGGCGGCGACGAAGACGAAGACGAAGACGAGGAGGAGGAGGACGACGACGAGAATGGCAGTCCCAACCTTGGCATCCACGACGCCATGTCGGAGCCCCCCGAGGGCGGTGATGCTGGCGGTCGCCCGTCCGTAGACACCGACGTCACCAGTAGCAGCGGCTCCAAGAATCCCTACAGGGCGTACAAGGACTACAAGGACAACAGCAGGGACCTGCACCGCAAGCATAGGGGCCTGATGCAGTGGCGTCCGATGCGCAACGCGCAGTTTGCCAAGGACGAGGCCAAGTTTGCGCTGAGAAAGATTACGAAGCTCGGGGCGCTTGACGGTCGTGAACCGGACGTGGAAACGGAAGTCTGATTAAAAACACGGAACGAGGCCTCGGCAGCCAACGTACTGCGTACTTGAAACTCTTTGATGATTTCCTGATTTCTCACATTACACGTCTTGTTGAGGGAGCCCATGCTGTGTATTGGTGAGAACGAGTGTACTACTACTATTACTGCTGCTTTGTACCGGAAATGAAAACTCGAGACTGCATGGCAAATATGACGTCGTTTCTTTCAACCGGGCTACTTTGCTGCCGTCTGGTGTCGTAAAGGTAAAGGGTATCATTACTAGAACTTTTCTACGTACGGCCTAATGTCGAGTTCGTGGGTAAATGCAGACCTTGGCTGCGTGTGTAAATGCCAGTAACTCTGGGCAATCTGCGGAGCAAATCAGCACGACTTCTGACATGCATGTCATGTGCAGGGCGTCGGTTGGTTTTTATTAGTATTGACAAGTTGCACTTACAGCCTCGGCGGCAATCTTGCCGTCCGCCACGCCATTGTTCGCGGTGCGCTCCTTTGCCCAGGGGACATCGATGACGCCGTCGATGATGGCCAGTGCAACGTGCACGCCCTGGGGGCCGAATTCCCGCGCCAGAGACTGCGTGATGGCCCTCTGGGCAAACTTGCCTGCCGCAAAGGTGGTGAACTTGGCGGCGCCGCGGACGGACGCTGTGGCGCCGGTGACAATGAGACTGGGCGGGTGGGGCGAGGACGAGACGGCGTCGAGGAGCCGGGGGAGCGTCTTTTGGGCAAAGTAGAATAAGCCGTTCCTGGTAGCCGTCACTGATTGTCAGCAAAGTCTGCTCCGTATGTAACTGACGTACGGAGTACGTCTGGTGGAATAGGCCGCCAGCCACCCGTGGATGAGACAGTCCGGACTTACGCGGCGGCCCCTAAGCTAGCGTCCAAATCGTCAATCTTGAGCTCCAAAAACGGCTTGTACGCGAACCCGGCATTCGCGTTGTACACGGCCGCGGCCAGCTTGTGGCCCCGGAGATCCCTGTCAATCTGGGCAAATGCGCCGTCGATGGAGGCTGGATCCGACACATCCGCGGTGTATCCGTGTGCCGAGCCGCCCGCGGCACGAATCTCCTGCACAATCTGCTCGTAGCTGGCCGGTTTGCGGGCGAGGAGGACGACGGGATATGTTTTGGCGAAGTGAAGGGCCACCGACGCGCCAGTGCCGGAGCCTGCGCCCGCAACGACGGCGCAGAACTTGGACATATTTGGTCCGGGTGGGCGACTGCTCTGGGGAAAGAAGTGGTATTCGCGGTGGGTTTCTTGGTGTCGATAGCGGTGCTCGGGCTCGGGGAGTAGCTTATATACTTGGTCGAGAAGGTTTGCACGGCTCAACTCGGTCTGGACCAACGCAATTGTTGATTATGAAGCAGAAGATGGGGAGTTGGAGGGCTGGCGGCTGGCGACTAGCGGGCAGCCAATGGGTGGGGCTTCCGCGGCGATTCCAAATATTTCGAGCTTGGGCATGATGCCATTGATGAAGAAATGGCGAGATGCAGCTGGCGGGTTGAGAATGAACATGGTTTCTTTTCTTTGATTTCATGCCGTGTTGTGGTGAGCAGCGACAAGATTTAAGGGTCTGTCTGTCAGTGTGCAGCTGTCAAGAGGCAGGCAGGCCACTGCGTAGTGAATGGTTGGCGTGCTCCGTCATACTCGGCAATAAATCACACAAATTGCGAACAAGGAGATTTGAACGACGAAGACGGAAGTTGATCCATTCCTCTCTTTTTGCTTGTGAGGATGCAATCTGTCCCGTCCTGTCTAATAATTAATGTGTTGAATGATGGTCAGAGCTCTGACCATCCACGGCAGGCAGGAGACAGGGACCAAAGCACCCTATTGGCTCCTGCGCCCTCGAGGTGGCACAGAAGCACGTCGACTCGCACCTTCGCGACAGTTACCACTCTCTCGACCCCGAAATCAACCCTTGGCCACATCTTCATCAGCCAACGTATAAACCTGAAGACGGTTCCAATCAAACCCGCCTCATCTGCATCAAGCCTCTTCTCTGCTCGCAAGCTAGTTCCGGAGGCAGTGGACAACCAAAACAGAGCACGTGGCGCGGCGTCGGAAATAATGAAGCCCGTTTGGACGAAATTTGGCGAGAGGCTCGGCAGCCACGATGCACCTGACAGTTTTCCCTATCGTCAAGCAACTCTAAGTCCATATTGGAATCCTGAGGTCACACCTATAGCTCAACAGAATGGACCCAGCGCGACTGGCCCTCACCATTCGACTACATCCGTTGGTCCAGGAATCACCGGGTCGCTTCCCGCGGCACACTCACCCAGCAAAGCGTACGCTGCCCCGAAACAAGAACCTGGAAAGGACGCCACTGCTATCAATACGTTGGAGCTTGCCAAACGAGTCAAGAAAAGTGCACGTCTCCCATTTCAATCCCCTAGACACGACGCTGCCCAGTCCCGCGCGACGCCTCCGCCGTCATCAACCTCAACACCAAACTCTCAAAGTCGAGGACGGCCGAAGGGATGGAAACCTGGAATGTCATACGCCGCCATGCGCGGAAACACTCCCCCAACCTGGAGAACATCAGCTCGCACGCCTCGCCAGCCTCGCACCAAGGCACCGCTGCCAGGCTTTGGGCGCAGGCCGGGACGCCCGAGCAGAATGCCTTCACCATCCCCAAAGGAGCTTTATCATAAAGCCAATCCGCACTTTGTCAGCTTCATATGCGAGTGGGCTGGGTGCAAGGCCGAGTTGCACAATTTTGACACCCTGCGAAGGCACCTCCACATTGTTCATCAACAAAATGGCAAGTGGCCCTGCCACTGGGCGCATTGCGGGCTGGACGCCTGCGCAGATGGTGAGCAATGGCGGTCTCATTTGGAGGATGCTCACCTACTTCCGTTTCGATGGCATGTAGGCGACGGCCCAAGCAACACCAGCGGAATGCGCGCTGTGCTGCCTGACAACTCGCCAGATCAACTTCCAGATTTCCTGATGGGCTCGGATGGGCGACAAGTGACGCCATCTATCAGGGACCAACAAATAGAGGACTTTGCAACGTGGAAGGCAAATCGCCGGAAGCTGAAGGAGTTGCTGATCCAACGAGACCAGAATCTACCAGATGAGTCTTCCGAATCGTCAGAGGAGACGGGCTGATACTGGAGGAGACAAACCAAAGAATCTACGCCTTCAAAAGTGCCCCTCCTATGGCGGACACTGCGTGTCGCCACAGGCCAACAAAATAAATAGGCGCCAAAGCACAAGATCGCTTTACAAGATGTGGCGAGACTTGTGGTTCTCGGCCAGGAAATAAACGGGAATAACACCCGGCTCTTGAAGCTCGTCTGACGCTGACACGTGTCAATCATGTGCAGGGGCTTTGGGCCGCAGGTTTGTTGTCGTGAGGGTGTTGAAGATGGCGCGGCTCCCAATTTGTATTGTATGTGGGCCAAGAGGGCGACATCATGTTGGGCAGTCCTGGCGAGGCTACAACCAAAGCCTGAGAGGTGCAGACAGTAGTTTCACTCCAAAGAGACGCAACATAGTTTTGTGCCCAGTTTGGACCCAAGATGCCTGCGAAGCAGAGCAGCTGAGAAACGCAACTCTAGTTGATGGCATCGTTGGCGCCGCAAGTTTTGTGCTGTACCACACGTGACCAAGGACTCGACGTCGTCGGCTGAGGCGGTCACTTGGCGAGCGGAGTAACTACCAAAGAAGATGAGTAAGCAGGTATCTACGGAGTAGGTACCTTGGCAACCGGGCAAGTCGGCGTTGTGTGGGGGGGAGGGTGACAGATTGATTCAGATGCGCACGTGAGAGAAAGGAAGGGCGGTGCAAGTCTGGTGGACCGCCTGGTTACTCCGTACGACAGACTGACTAATGAGTGAAGTTATGGCACTGGCATTGACGGCGCGGAATGCATTGAATAACCAAGTACGTACGGCCTGACTCGGCGACGGGACGGCATGACGCCACAGGGCCGGATGCTCATGATCTTGGAAAAAAATAAAGGAAAAAAGAAAGGGGCAAAAGTAACCGCCCACCACTAGTGGTATACGAAGGAGCAACTACGTAATAACTATTGGTTGCTTGCGGTGGTCGTTGGCCGTTGGCTCTCGGGCTGCTGTCAGTGTTTGTTTGTTTGTTTTGATCCATGATTTACCGTCATTCCTCTTCCTTTTCTTCTTTCTTTTTCGCATTGTGCCTGCTGGGTGTTTCGGACGGATGGCACAATGCATTCCTCGAGTGGCCAGGCCAGGCCAGTCCGCCGAGACGGATGAGACTGTCATGGCTGTCATGGCTCGATCGACTCCATCAAGATCCATGTCCGGCTCGGCGCCCAAAAAATGGTCGGCTGGTCGGTGCTGAAGATTTGAAGACGATGGAGCCCTGGGCTCCAGTGCTGTTGCCGGTGGTCGAACAGTCGGGGCTTACATGCTGCGGCGCCCCTGCAGCAGAAGCCGTGCACCCCCACCGGACGCTCGCCTCTCGCCCACTCGACATGGCCGCCGACCGCTAGCCGCCGACCGCTGGCCGCTGGCCGCTGGCTGTCTGTCATCCGCCAGCACCAAGCACCAAGCACCCCAAGCACCGCCGCCACGGCCACTCCCCTCCCGCCTCCCGCCTCCCGCCTCCCCTCGTCTCATCCCATCCCCCAAGTCGTCTCCTTCCGCATCATTGATCCCAGGAACAGAGTCGACCGCTCCCAGAGTCCGCCTGAGAACGCTTTGCACTCTGGCCTGAATTGCGAACAGACCATGGCATCAACTGATTGATCCGGCTCCTCACCTATCCAAACACCGACCGTCTTGATCCTCGTCGTCGTCCGTCGTCCGTCGTCGTCCGTCGTCCGTCGTCGTCCGTCGTCCGTCGTCACCAGGCCACGCCATGCCCTCATCAAAGGGCTCAAATGGCTCCGGCGCGCAGGTCAGCCATCGTCTCCGAAACTTCTTTCGCATCAACAGCGCCGCCAGCACCGCTGGTGAAAAGGACAAGGCCGCCTCCAACAATGCGTCCCGCACTTCTGCCTCTAACAACGCCGCTGCCTCCGACATGTCTGGCCCCAAGCCCTCCCGTCATGCCAAGTTCTTCAGCAACACCGTCGGCAGACTCCGCGCCCACACCGTCGCCAGCGAGGGCAACCAGCTCGAAGAGGCCATGAGCCCTACTGCTCACGCCAACCCCTACTTTGCCCACCAGGGCCAGCCCGACCTGCGCCATCACAACGAGGGCTCCGTGCCCCCCAGTCCTCCTGATACTCCCGAGCTCAACGCCAGCGGGCCCGATGGTGTTCCTGCCGACCAGGCCGCCAGCGAGACCAAGGAGGAGCTTGCTCGTCGTCTGCGCCGCGTGGCTAGTGCCCCCAATGCCCAAGGCCTGTTCGCCAGCGCCCAGTCCGACGCGGTCCCGGCGCTGCCCGTGGCCATGTCCGCCGCTGGCCAACGACCTGCAACCGCCGAGCTCGGCAGGGATCCTCTCATTGCCGATCCGGAGAGCGGCTCCATTGGCCTTGCACAGTCTCAGTCGGAATCGTCCAAAAGCAACAGCCATGCCCGTGCCGCCGAAGACGTCCTCTCGGCATTGCCAGCCCCTAGCGCTTCCTTGGCTTTCCGGAGGACGTACAGCTCCAACTCCATCAAAGTTCGCAATGTTGAAGTTGGCCCTGCCAGTTTTGACAAGATTAAGCTCATTGGAAAGGGTGATGTTGGCAAGGTCTATCTTGTGAGGGAGAAGAAGAGCAGCAGACTTTATGCCATGAAGGGTATGTGTTGTGTTGTATTATGCCGCCCTTTCTCCCCGCTCGACGAGCCAAGGCACGCTGACATGTCGTCTATTTCGCAGTCTTGAGCAAAAAGGAAATGATCAAGCGGAACAAGATCAAGCGCGCTCTCGCTGAGCAGGAAATCCTGGCAACGAGCAACCATCCATTCATTGTCACGCTTTATCACTCCTTCCAGTCTGACGAGCACTTATACCTGTGCATGGAATACTGCAGCGGTGGAGAGTTCTTCCGAGCCTTGCAAACTCGCCCTGGGAAGTGCATTCCCGAGGACGACGCTCGTTTCTATGCGGCCGAAGTTACGGCCGCTCTCGAGTACCTTCATCTCATGGGCTTCATCTACCGTGATTTGAAACCTGAGAGTATGATGAATCCCGCATCTTGCGCGTGCTGGCGTCGGCGTCTTTATTTTTGCATTTTTCTGTGTCGTCGTCGGCTAACATGACTGTGCCCAGATATTCTGCTTCACCAATCCGGCCACATCATGCTTTCAGACTTTGACCTTTCCAAGCAGTCAGACCCTGGCGGCAAGCCCACCATGATTATCGGAAAGAACGGTGCCCGGACAGATGCCTTGCCCACAATCGACACCAGATCCTGCATCGCCAACTTCCGGACGAACTCATTCGTCGGTACGGAGGAATACATTGCCCCCGAGGTTATTAAGGGTTCCGGGCACACAAGCGCTGTGGACTGGTGGACGCTGGGCATTCTCATCTACGAAATGCTGTACGGCACCACGCCGTTCAAGGGAAAGAATAGAAACGCCACCTTCGCCAACATTCTGCGTGAGGACATTCCGTTCCCTGACCATGCAGGGGCGCCTCAAATTTCAAAGTACGTTGGACCTCGGCAGCTGTTGCGGCGGCGTTGACTTGTTGACCTGTGTGCCTTACAGCCTCTGCAAATCGTTGATTCGAAAACTCTTGATCAAGGACGAGAACAGGAGGTTAGGAGCCCGGGCCGGCGCATCCGATATCAAGGTGCATCCATTCTTCCGCTCAACTCAGTGGGCTTTGATTCGCCACATGAAGCCGCCCATTGTCCCCCACCCTACCAAGGGAATAGACACAGTCAATTTCCGAAACGTCAAGGAGAGTGAAAGCGTGGACATCAGCGGGTCAAGAATCAAGGGCGTGCCGCTGGACAGCGGATTGGCAACCCCGGGAGCTGAGATGGAGGATCCCTTCAGCGAGTTCAACAGCGTGACGCTGCATCACGACGGCGATGACCATCACCAGCACATTGTTCATCACCCTTCGGTCAGCCAACAGGTAAGCGCTTCTTCATAGTAATGGGGCAGCACCCTTTTTCGGCTCGGTTGCATCGTGGGCCTGGCGAGGTGTTGACTGCTTGGTTGCCTTGACATTTGACATTCAAGGTGGTGGCGGTGGCGGCGGCGGTCTGTTTTCCATTGCCTTTTCTCCTTTTGTGTTGACTTGTTCCGTTGCGGTGCGTCTACATCGTTTCTGCATTCCCCTGAGCCAACGAGCCTTGTTACATCTGGTCACTCTTCCACGATTCTCGGCATGTTTTGCACTCAAAAGACACGACACCCTGGTGGCCTTGGCGACTCGATCACTCACTTGAAATCAGCCATGCGGCAGCACCCACGGGGTCGTCATGGGGGGGCCATCTCACCACTGCGTCTGCCAGGTTGATCTCTGATGTTTTCTGTCCTTCATTCTTTTTCTTTTTTTTCTTTTTTTTTTCGCACAGAAGAGCGGCGTTTTTACTGTGATGATTATGGATTCTGTCTGGCGTCATGGGAAGGAAACGGTAAAGAGTAAGGTCTGATGTATATTGTCACTCAGCCATGAAAGTTGAACGTCTACGCTTTCACAGATAGAGTAAGGAAGTTGTTTTCAGTCGCCTTCCTTTCTTTCTTTCTTTTTTTTTGGACCAATAAATCGATTTTGGCCATTTCTTTCGTCTTGCGATGTAGATGGCGGTTGATCGGTGGTGCAGACGATGCACATCATGATGATGCATTGCGATCAAACCCTTTGTGCCTCGGGGCCCTTGACACAGCTCGCCCACCGCCAGCGATGCAAGACGATGCGGCAAGTCCTTTGTGATTTTGTTCGGTGACACATGCGTGCCGTGCCGCCTGCCGCGTGGATGCCAAGGTAGACTTGAGGTGGCGCCGGCGATGGGAGAGACGTGGACGTGGCGTTGGGGTTTTGCACCCGTGTACGAAGCCCAAGTCAAAACAGAATGCTTCTTGATACAAAGCCAGTCGTGCAATCTCATGGCCTGGCCTGCGTCCTACGCCTCCTCGACGTGCCCGTCCTTCTGGGTAAAGGTGACCTCGTGCGCGTTCCTCCTCCTGCCCACCCTCCCGATGCGCTCAAGCCCATCCATCCACGGCCGCAGCACCTCGGGAATGGCCACGGTGCCCGTCTCCTCGTCCCAGCCGTTTTCGAACAGCGCCGCCATGACACGCGGCACCGCCAGCGCCGTGCCGTTGCACGTCCACGGGAAGCTGACCTTGCCGTCGACCCGCGTGCGCGTCGCCAGCCGCCTCGTCTGGTAGTCGGTGCACGTGCTGGCCGACGTCAGCTCGCCCCAGCCGTCGTTGATGGACTGCCTGCTGGGGAACCAGGCCTCCACGTCCACCTTGCGCGCGGCCGAGGCGCCCAGGTCTGCCGCCGGCATCGACAGCACGCGGCAGTAGAGCCCCAGCGACTGCATAATCTCGGCCTGGACGTCCAGCATTTCCTGGTACACGTCCTGCTCCTCGTCCCGGCTCGGGCTCGTCCACGCAAACATCTCGACCTTTGTAAACTCGTGCACGCGGTAGAGACCCTTTGTGTCGGCGCCGCGGGCGCCCGCCTCGGCGCGGTAGCACCGCGACACGGCGACGCGCTTCATGGGCAGGTCCTCGGGGTCGATGGCGGCATTGGCCTTCATGCCGGCGAGGGCAATCTCCGACGTCCCGGCGAGGCACAGCTCGGGCACGCCGCGGTCCGCGTCGGCCTCGGACCGCGCCACCGCGTAGACCTGCTGCTCGCCGTGCTGGTCGCGCGGGCGGAAGCCGCACGCCGCCCCGATGTGGCTGTATACCATTGTCGGCGGCGACACCTGGGTCCAGCCGTGCCTGGTGGCGACGGCGAGCGCGTACTGCACCAGGGCTTGCTCGAGCTGGGCCGCCTCGCCGACGAGGTAGTACCACCCCCAGCCGGACGCTGCGGCCGCGCCCGAGAAGTCCAGGAGCCCCAGCTCCGAGCCGACGTGCACGTGCGACCGCCAGACCTTGTTCTCGGGCGACTTGTCAAACGCCGCCGGCGGGCTGTTGATGTAGCCCAGGACGAGGGCCTCGTGGCCGCGCGGGGTGTCGTCGCTCGTCAGGTTGGGCATCTCCAGCGCGAGCGCTTCCATCTCGGCCGCGGCCGCGGCCTCGCCCTTCTCGATGCCGGACAGCTCCCCCTTTAGCCTCCTCGCCTCGTCTTGCACCTGCTGCCTGCTCATCTCGCGGATGTCCTGGACGTCGTCGTCGCCGCTGCTCGTGGCCGGGTTGGCGAGGAACTTCCTCAGGAGGTTCGACCTCTCGCGGAGTGCGCGCCCCTGTCTCTGCAGGGCCTGCCATTGGGAGTGTAGCTCCAAGATCCTGGCGGGGTGCGCTGCTTGATTCCTGTAGTTGCGCTCCAGGCACGTGCGCTCGTATAGCTCTGGGTTTTGACGGACGTGCTTGATGTCGATGATGGGCTTTGGCGCCGTGGGCGGCCGCTTGTTGTCTGCAAACGTGCGGGCCGGGAGGGCTCGGGCCTTTGCCCTGAGGCCCCGGCAGCGTAGACATGCCAGCGATCGGTTCATGGCCCTGGAGCGGTGACGATGTGAGCTCGCCCTCGTTCTCGTTGCGACCAGACTCTCTCTGCCTGCGTCGAGGTGGGCGGGCAGTCGGGACTCGGGAGAACGAGAGCCTGGAGCACCGGTCTTATGCAATTAACCGAACTTTGCCATGACGACGCCACAAACTTTTATACTTGCCCGTGGAAGATACAAAAACGACCTTGCTGATGCAAATCCTACATCTGCGTTCCCGTGCATCCAATTCAAAGTGGTATCTCTCTCCGTGTACATCAACACCCCGCCAAGCTCGCTGCACCTCGCTGCACCATCGCCCCTACAAAGCACCCCAAACACCAAGGGTCCAGTTTGTGTGATGGCCTCCGCTCCCTCGGATGGTTCCCATGCTTTGCCGCTGCTGGTTCTTGAAATCAACATCACACGGCCGGGACGCTCCGTTTGCGCCTTGCTGCAGCCACGACTCTCTATCTATGGTAGCCATGGCCGGGATCTTCAGCTGGCACATCAAACTGGCCCCTGCCCAAGCTCCCAATGAGTGAATGGCTCGTAGCTGGCCCTGGAACTGGTGCCGAACTGGCCTATTGCGCGTCACCTTGGCTTCGACCCGGTCCTCCTGAGAATCCGCAGTTCCCGACTCGGACCGAGGTCCATCAGAGTCGTCACCGCCCGACTCCGACGTTCCAACTGACGACGTGCTTGACCTTTGTACGCTAGTTTTTCCATCAGCCCTGCGTCCGCTTCGCAAGCCCTCGACGCCTTTGCCAGACACGGGCTCCCAGCCTCTGCGCTGAACTATGCTTGTGATCTCGTCTAAAATCCTCTCCTTTATGCCCAGTATATTCGAACAGCCCCCCGTGAAGGTGATTCGAGACATGCAGACTGCCCTGACGTCAAGGGGCAACTGGAGCAGGTGCTGATATATCAGTAGGTGAAGCGGCAGTTCGTGGTCATCAAAGGTGGTCTGGGCCGCTGAAGGGTCGAAGAAGGTATCGTCGCAGACCTCAGCAAGCTTGTTGAAGGGTATATGGATGGTGAAAGGAGGATTTGCTGACCGAAGCGGCACCTCGGCTATGCCACTCGGTTGGTTTGGCTCCCCTTCGTTTTCGTCTTGTTCCTCAACCGTGTGCAACTGTGTGGGCTCTCGTCGAGACGATTTGAAAGCCGAAGGTCGACACCACATGAGCCGACACAATATGTCCTCGCATTCTTCAAATGCCACCGCTCTGTCTCCCGATTCATCATCTTCAGCGGAAGGAATGAGGGCGCAAAGCAGCTTGTAGAGCGCGTCGTTCAGGCTCCTGCCGCCCCTGACAGTCCTTGAACTCTTCACCTCCCTGTATTCGTAGACGCTGGTCACGACAGTCTCGTTCCAGCCCATATCTACCACCAGTGCTGACCGTGTCCCAGCCGCAACAGCCACCATTGTAGGGGTCGACATGAGAGAGATGATTGGGGTTTGAAAGTTGGTAAATAATGTGTCCAGTACAGAAGACAGAAGAGGAAGAGGGACGGCAGAATCCAGGACAAGGGCAAGCCGTCTCGGCCTGGAATCAATGAGCAGAAACCTAAATACATGGTGAGCGCCGGTCGGATCGCGGTGGCGTCACTGCACGCTACCTTGTGAATGCCTCCCGCAACAGTCGGTCTAGCTTATCTTGGAACAAGCCCAAGTCGACATGGCGCAAGTCGTAATGCCATATTTCGTGATCGGCGGCCCATTTTCTCGAGCGACCCGAAGCTGGTTCCTGCCAGACTCGAAAATCACCCACCCGCCGCTGCTGCCCTGGTCCGCATGACAAGCATGCCTTGGGTAAGGAGTCGCCTGCAAAGCCGACCCGGACATAGCGTGAGCCAATCTCTAGAAGCACAAAATCTTCCTCTGCACGGATCGTAGTTGGCGACCCAAATGAGGATGTGACGGTCCTTGGCGGGGTGTGAGGCGTCGATGAGCTGGCCGGCGCTTGTGATGTCCCTGATCTTATCGTGGCCACGCTCCTGTGTGCGACTGTAGTGCTTGCGCCGGAAGACATGGCCGCAGACGCAGGTCAATTCTCCACAGTGAAGTTGAATTTCAATCTTGGCATTGTGCTTCGGGTTTCCAAAGCTCGACGCCAAAGTCGCGGAACGTGGTCGGCTCAGGCGATATGCAGTTAACAGATGTGGCACCTAAGCGATCTTGCCTTGCTTGACGGCCCCGTACTTCCTGCCGCCCGTTTAAGTTCAATGACGGGCCGAGTCAACAACGCCAGACGTCACCTCAGCAACGTGGGGCATTTTAGTCGGCACCTCATTCATCCATCACCTCGACCGTGAATTCTTCAGTTGCAGCCTCTCACAGGTTCGGGTACAATGCCTCTCTGGAATGGGCATCAAAGGGTACATCTCGCCCCTTTATTCCTTGTCTCTGCTCATGGCTGACCGACTGAAGCATTTACAAAGAGCTCGGCCCGGGCAAGCGAATATCGCTCTCCAAGCTTGCGGCTGACAGCTTGGAGTCGACAGGTCGACCTTATCGTATTGCCATCGACTTTGCAATATGGCACTTCCAGACGCAGGCTGCGCAAGGTTTGCATGTCCAGCTCGTTCTACACAGTCACGATATACCACCGTACTGATCTGTCCAGGTGGCACTAATCCCGCATTGAGGACTCTCTTCTATCGTCTAGTCCGACTCCTCGGAACCCCAATACAGCCAATCTTTGTGTTTGACGGGCTGAATAAGCCCCAGTTCAAACGAAATAAACGATCAGGCCGAGGAGACGGTGCTGCAACGGCTGCGGCTAAACACCTAATACGACTATTCGGATTCCCTACCCACGATGCTCCAGGCGAAGGAGAAGCAGAATGTGCCTTGCTCCAGCGGCACGGAGTAGTTGACGCCGTTCTTAGCGAAGATGTCGATACAATAATGTTTGGGTGTACAAAAACGCTCCGCAATTGGTCATCCGAGACGAAGACTTCGACAGCACCGACCCACGTTTCACTATATGACGTTGACGACATGGCCTTGGGGCCCTTGGGTCTTGATCGTGAGGGCATGGTGCTGATTGCGTTGATGAGTGGCGGTGACTATCTTCCTGACGGGATTCCCGGGTGCGGTGTCAAAGTAGCTTGTGAGGCGGCCCAGGCCGGCTTTGGCAAATCAGTTTGCCGCCTCAAGGCATCCGATAGAGACGGTATACAGGCATGGCGGAATTCTCTGCGGCACGAATTACAAACCAACGAAAAGGGCTGTTTTAGGACAAAACACAAAGCGTTAAAGATACCACAAGACTTTCCAAACATCGAAGTTCTCCGCTACTACACCCACCCGGTTGTGTCTTCAGAATCCAATATCGAGGCGATTCGTCAGAAAATGGAGCAAAGGCAAGCATTCCATCTAGAAGCATTACGCGAGTTCACGCGAGAGACTTTCGACTGGGACTACCGTACGGGAGCTTTGAAGTTTATCCGAGTCATAGGACAGGCAATGTTAGTCCGCAATATGGCCAACTCCAATATGCCCGAACTCCAGCACGTCAAGCGTATTTCTGGGCGACGAACACACTTTAGCACAGATGGTACGCCAGAGCTACGCTTGGCCTATATCCCCGAGGAAGTTGTACCCATCGACTGGGCCAAAGAGGTCGACGAGATTGTTGATTCTGGCCGGACGGGATTGGCGCTGAATAGCGATGAAGAATTCGACGTTCATGAGGAGATTCCTGCCGTTAATGCTCGAAAAATATTTGATGTTTCCAAACCCGATCTGGCCTGGGTGCTGGAAGGTTTGGTGAAGAAGCACGCCTCTGACGTTTTCCAAGAATGGCAACTAAGGGAACAGGCCAAGGCTGTCCGACGATCTCCTACAAAGACAAAAAAAACAAGGGGTATCGCCAAGGCTCTCAAGGCCTCGGACATGCCCCGAGGCTCCCTCGACAAATATGTCACAGTAACAAAGGCAGCTGTCTCTGGCAATCAGACCTCTTCAAAGGCTCGTGAGCCAAGTCTGTCTCCTCTGAAAAGCCTCGCGCGCCCCAGTGCTAGACCGAGCATAAGTAAGCAATCCTCGTCCTCGCCTACGAGGAGTCCGAAACCAACGACAACCAGTGAAGGAATCGACGGCTCACCAGTTACGCCTAGATCGTCCAGCAGGCAGCCAGACGCGATTTATATTTCGTCAAGCCCACCAGCTCCAGTGTCCAACAGTCCTGCCCCGCCTACGTC
Source organism: Metarhizium album ARSEF 1941 (assembly GCF_000804445.1). Lineage (NCBI taxonomy): Eukaryota > Fungi > Ascomycota > Sordariomycetes > Hypocreales > Clavicipitaceae > Metarhizium > Metarhizium album. Next base: position 143,402 of record NW_024467583.1, on the reverse strand, counting down.
TATTTCAGCATCAACCCCCAGCGTGGTTTCCAAACTCCAACTGTCAAAGGGGGTTCCTGAGTCAATATGCTCGATCGTTGAGGCGAGCCACTCCTCTGCGGGTCTGAGAAATCCGTTGCAGCGGCAAAGAAGACGGCAAGAAGCTGAAACGTGCAGCCCCGTCCCGAAACAGTCTTGCATGGAACTGTTTCTCAGTAAATCCGAAACAAGGGCGACGGAAAAGCGAGCAACACTGTCAGAGAGAGAGAAGGGAAGGAGGATAAACTACGACTCGGACTTGGAATCAATACCCGCACGGCCCGTCAGGCATACTCGGCAAGTCTCGGTCGAGGAGGCGGCTGCAGTTGGCGGAGAGGCGGCGTCGTCTGAGAAACCCGGACTGTCACCAAAGAAGAAGCTTTTTAGGGCAAGGGCTTCAGGGTCCGGGTTTTTCGAGGAAGTTGAACTATGTGAGGAGGAGCGCCATGCGGAGCTGAATGCGGAATTGGGCAGAAAAGGAGTCGCCGTTCGATGGAGTGATGTGTCAGTCATTGATTTGACAGGGGATGAAGAGCAGCAAACACGCGCCGGGCTTGGTTTGCACGGGGATTGATGTACGATGAAGCTGGGACATATAAATCGAGACTATGATGTGGCTTGGCGTCACCCGTGCGGCTATTTGTTGCGTGGCATGGCGACGTGATGTGATGATGCCGTGCGGCTCTGTCAACAAGTCTTTTGTATAGATGAAACAGTAACAAGACACAGTGGACAAACGCTATGCTCGCGTCAACTTTTTATTCTCTCGCCCGGCCAAAGTAAACAAGGAAGCCTCCGGCGGGCTACTCGGCCTCGTCCATGACCAGGTCGGGGTCGATCTCGGTCCCGAGATGCCGCTCCTCGAGAAAGGTGCGCCCGGCAAGCTCGGCGGGGAGGTAGGCCTGGCGGACCCTGCCGTCGCGGTAGTTGGGAGGGTACTTGTAGTCGGGGGCGAGGCCGGCGGCCAGGCCCGGGTCGCGCGCGAGGCGGGTCGGGGCGTTGCGCAGGTGCGCCGGCACGGGGAGGGCGGCGACGCCGGGCTCGCGCAGGGCGGCGCAGGCGTTGTTGAGGCCGCGGTAGGCGCGGGTGCTCTTGGGGGCGAGGCACAGGGCGACGGCGCAGTGGGCGAGGGGGATGCGGGCCTCGGGCATGCCGATCTGCTGCGTGGCCGTGTAGGCGGCGACGGCGAGCGGGAGGAGCGCGTTGTCGGCGAGCCCGACGTCCTCGGAGGCGATGACGACCATGCGGCGCGCGACGAAGAGGGGGTCCTCGCCCGACTGCAGCATCCGCGCGAGGTAGTAGAGCGCGGCGTCGGGGTCGCCGCCGCGCACCGACTTGTGGAAGGCCGAGATGCAGTCGTAGTGCTGGTCGCCGCCGCCGTCGTGGACGAGCGTCCGCGCCAGCGACGCCTTGACGTCGTGCTTGGTGAGGGCGTCGCCGCCGCGCGCCGCCAGCGACAGCGCCAGCTCGAGCAGGTTCAGGGCCGCGCGGGCGTCGCCGCCGCCGAGCCGCGCCAGGTAGGCCAGCATGTCGTCGTCGACGGCTGGGTGCGCCGCCGCCTCCGCCTCCGCCCCCTCCGCCCCCTCCGCCTCCGCCGCCCTCGCCCTCCGCAGGATGCCCGTGATGGCCTCGGCCGTGAGCGGCTGCAGCGTGAAGGTCCGGCAGCGCGAGAGCAGCGCGCCCGTGATCCTGAACGAGGGGTTCTCCGTCGTCGCCCCGATCAGCGTCACCGTCCCCGCCTCGACGGGCTGGAGGAAGACGTCCTGCTGCGCCCTGCTGAAGCGGTGCATCTCGTCGCAGAAGACGACGGTCGCGCGCCCCGTGAGGCCCAGCTCGCGCGCCGCCTCGTGCAGGAGCTTCTTGCACTCGGCCACGCCCGCGCTCGTGGCGTTGACCTCGACGAGGCGGCTGCCGACCGCGCGGGCGATGCACCTCGCAATGGTCGTCTTGCCCGTCCCCGACGCGCCCCAGAGTATCATGGACGGGACGCGCCGCGCCTCGATGAGGCCGCGCAGCACGCCGTTGGGTCCTACAATGTCCTGCCCGCACACCTGGTCCAGCGTCGTGGGCCGCATCCTCTCGGCCAGCGGCGCGGGGCGGACCGTCCTGGTCCGCTTCGCGACTTGCCCGTGGCCGTCTGGCTCGCCGTCTTGGCTCGTCCCGCGCTCAGCGGCCGAGGGTCCCGGGCCCGTGCCGTCGTCGTCGGCGCCGGGCCCTTCCTCGAAGCTGCGCTTCTTCCCAATCACGGGCGGCAACGTCCCGCCGACGACGGGGCGGTCCGCCGCCTTGCCGTCCGGGTGTGCTCGTTTCGGCGCCGGCGTCGAGAAGAAGCTCGACGCGCTGCGCTTCCGCTGCGAGGGCGTGGGCGTGTGCGAGGCGCCGTTCTGCTGCTGCGACGTCGGCGGCGGCGAGGGCCCGGGGTCCTTGTCCACGACGAAGCTCGTGCAGCCAGAGTCGATGTGGCTGTTGATTTCGGAGCATCTGACGGGCTTGTTGCAGATGGGACAGTCGACTGCCATGGTCCATTTGGCTCTGGGTCCCAGACGCCCAGGCTCCGACCGAGGGGGGGGCTGATGTAGCGCGCCAATACGTCTGTCTGGGTCCAAGGTGTAGCGTGGTGTAGCTGGACTGCGTGCGCAGGTTGGTGGTGTTGCAGATTTGTTGCAAGCATGCAGTGTTGAGTGTTGGCTGGAGAAGCGCGTAGACGCGCATCGCCACCTGGTTGGGATGGAGTTTTTTTTTTATTTTATTGCAACTTACATAAGATATTGGATATTGGCTGCGACGCGCTCCCCTGTCAAGCGACATCGGCGCTGAGGGCCGACGGGCCGAGGCCCTCCATCGGAGGCATGCAACACCTTTTCTTGGGTTGAAAATCTTTTAAAAAAATCTAAATTAATAATGACAATTTGCGTTACAGATATATGTGTGTGTATATTTGAATGACGGGCCATCTGGCATCCATGGACGAGTTGTAATAACACTTGACTGGGAATCCCCTCTCGGCCTCTTTCTGCGAGGGGGGGAATCTTGAATCCCTACATCCCAGACCAGCTTCCCGACATCATCTGGTAAGCTCCCCTGTGTAAGTGGGTTGATTTTCCCACGTTTTGGCATTTGTAAACGTCTCTGCCCATCAACCCTCCCTCCGTCTTCCCACTCATCGCCATCGCTCCCCAGGCCCGTGTTTGTTCTTTGGCCCGTCAAGTAAACTTCTGGCAAAGAGCCCCCCATCAAGTGCATCCAAACGCCATCTCTCATGCATGCTAGTCATACCATAGCCTCCTCCGTGCAACTGACCGCTCCATGTCCTCGATGTCTGTCGTGGCATTGGCAGCAGCACTCGCCCATATATCTACATATACACACACGCAATTCGCTGCCTTTATGTTGACGTTTTCAAAGTCCGAATCTTGGGTGATAAAATGGCACCTTCGGCCTTCCTTTTCCCCAGGACAGGCTCCGGTGTTCGCCGGGACGCCCCAGGAGTGCCCTCACGATCCCTGGTGGCTTCGGCGTAGCACGACGCATGGTACGCGCGGTTGCCAACCAGCACGGCGTCCAGCCAAACCCATTCTTGGGCCGTGTCGAGCCACTTGTTTTCGAACTTCTCTTGGCAGATTGGGCATACGTTGTTGATGCCGCTGGCAGAGTCAGGCACGGGAATGTACTTGGGTCCCTTGCTCGCATCGGAGGCCTGCCCAGCCCCGTCGTCGGGCGCTGCGATGTGATCCGCGTCGACTGCCTCGCGAGAGCGAATCCAATCCTGCATTCGCCTTAGCATTTCCCTTTGCAACATCGCTGAGGCATGGGCGTTTCAGACATACCTGACTATCCACGTACCAGCTTCGGTGCGTGCCTCTCTTCTCGGCTTCCGTTATTCTCTGGTGAACACCAAAATGCCAGTCCATATGGGCCATCTTCTTCTGCCTTCCCTCCTCATCCGTCTGAAATCGTCGTCCACATTGCGAGCAGGGCGGACCAAGATTCTCGTGAAGCGCAGCAATAGCATCAGGCCGGAACCTGGGACTTGTCAGATATCGTGTGAAATATCGTGTGAAGGACAGAATAAAAAAGGGGCGAAAGAGGTGGAAATCAAAACACGGCACGTTCAGGGGGGGTAATTACGTACTGTTGTTTCAAGGCGGCCGAGTTCAGAACAGACGTCTGACGACCATCAACTCCCTGTCGGCTGGCCGTTGCCTTTGCCGTAGCCAATATGCTCGAGATGTTCGGAGGCAGGACTGACTGGCTCGGTGGAGGAGGAGCGGGAGGAGCGGGAGGAGCGGGAGGAGCGGCCGCGACAACTGGCGCGCCAATGCTCGAAGGTGTAGCAGACGGAATCATGCCTGCTTGGCGAAGCTGTTCCAGCAAGAACATCGGGTTCTGCCGAGGCGGCTTCGGTGTCTCTGCGAGGCCCGGAGGAGGCGATCGAATGGGAGCGGTAGCAAATGGGGGCGCAGCAACGGCATTCTGTGATGATGCTGCCGCCGCCTGCCTAGCCATTAGTGCTGCCATGGCTCCTGGTCCCAGGAGAGAATCGAGCGTTACTTGAGGCCTCAGCTCAGGCGCCGAAGCTGGGACTGAAGCTACAGGCGCAGAATGAGGTGGTGGGTGGCTTTGAGGGGGCACATATCCAGGAACTGGCGTCGAGTTCTGGGATGATGTTGCCTTCATCGTCACGGCAGCAAGTTCAGTTACTTTGTTTTTAATAAGCTCCAGCTGATCGGGCGGCAAACTAGCATTGCGCACCACGCCTTGAAGATCCAGCAGGGCTTTTAGTCTGTTTTGAACACTATTATCATTTGGGTTCTGTGCGAACTCTGCCCTCATGGCAACAATCAAATTCTGAATGTCATTGCTCAACGTTTCTACACTTATCCCAGCCAGTGTCCCCGCCCCTGCAGACCCATATGGTCCGGAAAGGGGCGGTTGGAAAGAGGCCGGTATAGAGCCATGTGGTTGAGGAGTTGAGGAGATGGGGAGGAACTAAGGGGGCCCACGGTCAGTACCAGAGCGGTGTACGTGTAGGGACAGGAGCAGAGGGCGACTTACCTGCTGTTGGCCGGGGTATGGCGGCTCGGCGTGTCTGCCGCCGTTGGGATAGACGTACTGCTGCGGAGGAAACGGGCCAGCCGGACCGCCAGGCCCTCGCATGCCCGGCGGCGTGGGAGTGTTCCGGTGAGGTAGCATGGCAGAGCGCGGCAGTCCGGGCATGGGTCCCGTCTGCGGCATCGTCGCGGCTCTGGCCTTTAACAGAGCATTCTCTATCGGTCGAACGAGCTCGTGCGAGAAGACGGGGCGTGTGTCCATGGATCCGGGAACAGGATCCTTCCAGGTCCTGAGCATTTCTTCCATCTTCCTCCGCACGTTGAAACCGACGGCGGTATATGATTCCATGAATGTCTTGAAGAGATTCCGGCCAAAGTACAGCGTGTATGGCGTGCCGACATTCTTCACAATCGAGTCGAGCACGTAGAGGGCGGGTAATTTTTTGGCCGGCGGTGCCTACTGGTGGGTTAGATACGCAGCTCATCACAACACGTGGGTTTTGCTTCGTGGGAAGATTTGTACCTTCAATATGTGTTGCTGAAGAACCTCGGCAATAGCCAAGGCGTGTTCTGTATTCTCTCTCGCAATCACGGTCAAGTTGCTAATTTCGAACCTCATGTTGGAAGAGAGATCTTCCAGAGCATGGCGATAGTCCTCCGCAACCTCGTCGGCTTCCGACATGATTGAAGCTGAATTCAAGAGATCTTAACTAATGCCAACTGTTTCTTCACGCCTTCTCTGCCTGCTGGGGCAATCAAACTGGACCGTGACAAAGCCCTTCTCGGACCTGGGCCGATCCGCCGTGGCAGGCAGCGAGCGCACTTGGTTGGACCCAGGGCTAGGAAAACAAAAGAATGGGGAAAGAGCCAAGCATAGACGAGTATGTTTAGGATGGTAGAATTTATATCCAGAGATTCCCTCCTGGGTGCATCCACCTTTGCCAACAGCAAACAGCCGCCTGCCTCAGCTAGGGCGACCTTTCAAGTACCGCACGCAGTGGTATCGCAGTCGGACATGCTTTAGAGGATGCCAGACACTGCAAAGCGCCTCCCTGAGGGGCGCTTCTACCGACAGAAGGTGTATCCGGAATCCCCAGAGTCGTTGTTCATGCGGTGGTCCAGGACGAAGGGCAAGTTGTTCTTGTTGTTTGTTGTGAGCCACGGGGACAATCGGGGCAAAATCTTACGAGATGCGCTGAGCAGGATGGGGGAGGTGTGTCGGTACTCAAGGACATCAACGGGTCGCTTTGTTCATGTGCACGGCAAGGTCGATTTCTGTTGGATTGAAGGACATGCTGATCAAGGGCAGTTTGATGGAAAGGAAGGGCGTTCGGTCGTCGTCGTTTCGGTGATGAGGCACGGGTCACGTGTCGCTGCGGCTGGCCAAATCGGTTAGGTTCAGTGGCGCGCGTCCGTGAGGTCAGCCAACGAGACGACCAAGGTTCGATTCGCCAGAGTTCGCCTTTATCTTATCCGCAATGTTCAACGACACAAAGGCATTCATTCTGGGACACGATATTCAGCCCTCTGAGCGTGGATGGCATTCAACAGCACAAAGGCATTGAATGGGCATCCCGGGACAAGATATTCAGCCCTCTGAGCGTGAATGGCATTCAACAGCACCAAGGCATTGAATGGACATTCCGGGACACGATATTCAGCCCTCTGAGCGTGGATGGCATTCAACAGCACAAAGGCATTGAATGGACATTCCGGGACACGATATTCAGCACTCTGAGCGTGGATTCAGCCCTGACTAGCGAGGACTCACGCTCACTTCGCACGACACTTGTTTTTCACGTTTTTTATTCCTCTTCACGTCATGGGAAAATGATGTCTTTCACATCGCAATTACTCGTCTATATGTGGCTTCAAACGCCGAAAACCCCAGAGGCAGATAAATGACTAGCCAGATCCTCGCGAATCTGGGTTATACAAAAGGAAAATGCAGCGAGGGACTCCTCCGCACGCCAATCTTGGCCAGCATCCCATCTTGCAGTGTACAAAGGCACGCGTTCGATTCTTAGATTTGATTCATGTCCGCCGCGGAATATCGACTGCTGGTTGCAGAGCTTGTGTTCAGGTTTATCGGGTGCATGGCAGTGTCGGGTCGCTGAATCTCAGGCGCGAGGGGGCTATAGCGATCCTTTTCGTCGTGTCCGCTTTCGAGGTCGACGGGGGGGCTGATGGCTGGCCGGGCAGACTGCTTGTGCTTCTTATCGTTTGCGTCCCTGGCCTTTGGCCCGTTCCAGTTGACCGTCTCCTTTTTCCCGTAGCAGGACGAGGCACTGGAGGAGTAGCCCGGCAGAGACGACCGACGGCCCTTGGCCAGGGCGCCGTCGGCGCGGATATCGCGGGAGGTGATGCCTTCGCCTTTGTTCCGCCACACCAGGGCGCACACGATGTTCAAAACGCCAAAGATGAAGGCGAGGACGCCAGCGGCAAGGGCGAGGTTGAAGAGAGGCGGCGTGAGCTTGTCGCCCTCGTTGTCTGGCCTGTTGAGTTCCCCTAGCATGTTGCATCCCAGCAGGAGAATGGCAGCTCCCATGTATCCTACGCCGTGCGCCTCGGACAGCACTGGCCAGGTTGACCTGAAGTAGCCTCGGACTCTTGGGTGCACCGGGAACTCGGCGGCACTGAGGACGAGGCAGAGGATGGAGCTGAAGCAGAGCGACGCACACTCGAACACAAAGTAGGTGCGCGACTTGTCCACCTTGATGATGACGACCCAGTATGCCATACACATGACGAGGAGAGTGATGACGGTGCAGATACGAAGGCTCTGCAGCACGATCATTCCCACGGCGTTGTTGGCGGCAGGAGGGCAGCAGGAGCTGAACATCTTGCGCGGGGCGGACCACATTTTTATGCCTCGGGCTCAGAGGCACGATGACAGCCTGTAGGGGAAAGGGGACGTAAGCAAATGGTTAGGCCTCGCCGGCATGTGGCTCGAGAAGCGGTTGGCACATACATACAGGTCGGTGAAGAGATTGTCTCGTAATGAGAAGGAAGTGGGAGGAGCGGTCAGGTCGAGGCCGCAAGGAGGCGATGTGATGCCTACACGGTAGGTCGAAAAGACTTGTGGTTTTGTGATGAAGAGTCAGGATCCGATAGGTCGTTCTATAGGAGGAAGCAGCCTCGAGGTGGTTGTGTTTTTTTCTCTATCTTCACTTTTATCTTCTCTTCTCCAAAACAGACACGGGAGAAGGGGAAGGGAGAGGCAGGATCAAGAACGGCACAGAAAAGGCGATGGGGGAGAAGGTCGAGGAGAATAAAATAAAATAAAAGGAATGCGTGACGATGAAATATCAAAACTCAACAAAGGAGAAAGGCACCACTAGTGATTGTTCACCAGCAGCACACCATTGTCTACACGGTTCAATAGCGAAGAAGAAGACGCCGCCAAATGAGAGCGCAGCAGAGAATCAGGCCCGGCTGGGTCTTTAATAAGTCAGGGCCTCGCACAACCTTGCACCGTCAGTCAGAGAACAATCATGCGCATCAAAGGAGTCGGGACAAGAGGCCAACGACCAAGGGGACTCGTCCTTGTCAGCCCGCTCGCCCCCGTGTCAAGCAAAGCGGAAGCGTGTTTGACGGAGGCGCGCAAACGCAAACGAACGCCGGAGTGTACGTGTACACGCGCGGCAGCAAAGAGGACCTTGGCCTTGGTCGACGCGGGTTTCTGCGACGAGGTGTTGCCGGCGTTGCGATGCACGGGAGCCGGTGCAGCAGACACACGCTGCACACGGTCCACGACTCCGTCCATGGGACCAGTTGACATGAATTCGGGCTCGCGAGATCCAATCGTCCAGGCATCAAGACGCACAGGAAGCTACGGGGATGACGTCGGGCGGAGCGTGGATGGGCATCCAAGGTTTCACGGCCGGCGCCACGGCCCAGGCCAGAGCAGATGATTGCCCGGGCGGCTGCTTCACCGGCCAGAAGAGGCCAACGGTGAAGACGGCATCCAATGTACGGAGCGCGTCGACGTCCCAAGGTTTGGTTTCGAGTTGTCGCGGATTGGCCGAGAGCAGAGGGCAGCCGAATCGACGACGCAGCCCAGGTTCGACCCGCACGCGGCGCGGGGCGGCTACTGACACACGTCAGAAAAGTCGGGCGGCAACAAGTACAAGCGCCTTCGTCAGTCTCTTGTGCCACATGCCAAGACGAAATGCCTCCCAAGACATGCATAGTGCATGCACGCGTGCATGCATACAAGGCGCCCTTGTGGTTCCTGGATTCCCATCCTCACCAGTTGACCACCATTCGTCCACCACACCGTCGTCACGGTCCGTGGACATGGCCGCATCACGTCCCTTTGACGTCTGCGGCTACTCGGCTGCGTGGCCTCCCCGGCGTCGCGGCTCGTGCTGGGAGGAAGAGCGCAGGAGGATGGAAAGCAGAACGGGACAGGACAATCTTTTGCTTGCAAAAATAGAAAGACGTGCTTTTTTTCTTCCGCGCCTCACCGTCACGCCCATCCGGCCGCATCGCGTTACCACGCACGCGTGCGCAGTCAATCCCAGTTTGCCTCTCTCAACGGCAAACATGGTCCGTGATGCGGCGGGCTGAAACTTCAATCGTCAATCAATACCGTCATTAAGATGATACACGTGCGTACATCCGCCACCGTGTACCGAGTACGGAGTGCGGCAGTTGGTCGTGCACACTTGACGTTTGGTCAACTGGCCACGACTCACGAGTCCACGACCCACAACACCGGATTGGCTCCCTCAGACCTCCCTCCCTCTTCACCACTCCCCATCCGGCCGGCCGCTACTCCGTACTCCGTCCTCTACTCTAAACCAGCAACCAGCGACCAGCAACCAGCAACACCGTGTCCAATTCATCCTACAGCCCTTCTAATATCTGCCCCCAAAAAAAAAAAAAAAAAAAGGAGAGAGAGAGAGAGAGAGAGAGAGAAACCACCCGCCCAAACACCCACCACCATGGCCCGTGGCAACCAGCGCGACAAGGCCCGCGAGGCCAACCTGAAGAAGCAAGCCGCCCAGGTACCGCATCTGCCCTTGCCCTCCCTCCCCTCGCGGCAATCCCTCTCCCACGTCTCACGCACACACGCCACTGACAGTCGGGCCCCCTACAGAAAAAGGGCAACAACATGACCGGCACCGAGATGCAGCGAGCCAAGGAGACCGCCGCCGAGATTATGCGCCAGAAGCAGGCGGCCGGTACGTCTCTCCATATCCCGCCCGTCCCCGTCAAGACTCGAGACGTGCAAGTCGCTGACGGCCCACGCAGCCGAGGCCAGAAAGGCAGAAGCCGGCGCCAAGAAGTAAACCAAAACCCCCCATTGCTCGAAAACAACATTCCACCCGCCGGGTTTCCCATTGTCCAGACGTGAGAAGAAGCGGCGACGCAGAAGCTCAGTAATGGCTCAACGGCGAGCATCTACGGCGTATACAGGTAGGACGGGCAGCTCATCATTCCAGGATAGCCATGGCGAACAAGGGCGTATCGATTTTTTGAATAGTTTGGCGCTTGGGAATTCCTTCATGCCGGGCGCCTAATAAACATGTCATCAAACGCTCGGTTCGCTTGCATTCGTTTTGGGTGCCCAAATACTAGCGTGCTTCTACGTCTTGGGATTTCCGCCTTGAAGCCGCTCTCTCTCCCTTCCAAGTCCCAAGTCACGCCATGACGACGCCCTGCTTTGCACCTGCAGTACCATGCACGGGTTTTGGGTCTTGGACACAGGAAAGGAAACGAGGAAAAACTGGCAATTATGGTGTCCGTTATCCTGAATCCTTCTCGGCCCTTGTTCATCAAGAACGTTGTGCCGGCTTCCTACACGAGGTGGTCCTGCTCGTGCACACCAAAACTGACCGATGGAGGAGTTCCCCCCAATCATCACTTCTCACTATATCTGCCTTGCCCTCTCTGAAAGGAAGAAAAGAAATTACTGAACCGGCCACGTACGTTGCCTACATGCTCTTGACCCAGGACTTCGACGAGTAGAGGGTTTGAAGCAGTCGCATTTGATTATGGGAAATTTCCATCTCTATTGGTTTCATGGGCTAGAAAGCGAGTCTCGCTACAGTACAGCAAACTCATTTCCTGGTGCCCATGTTGATGGGAAGTGCACCTGGTAGTTCCAGTCAGCTAGTGCACAGGATTCGAGGGCGAGACGAAAACTGGGGAGGAAGCGGACTCTTGAGCTTACCAGGCATTCCGCCAAATGCGCCAACGCCTTGGACAGCGGGAGCAGGGAATGCCCCAGCGCTGCAAGAAGCAATACACTGGCAAGATCCATCACCATTGACAGTTCCCTGGCCAGGAGTAGCGCCAGGGCCGCGGCCAGCGCCTGCAGTAGCATTGCCCCCGCGAGGAGGAGCAACGCCTTGCTGTCCGCCGGTGATGGGAGTAGCTGAACCGGTGCCGTTCTGGGCGACAGCCATTGCTTGGAACATGGCATGCGTCTTGTCAGCAGTAGGGTTGACAGAAAATACCATGCCCTCGCCGCAGTGGCTCTTTGGAGTTTTTTGCTTGCAGTAGAACCCTTTTTTCGTGTGTGTTAGTCTTCTCAGCTTCCACAAAACACGTCTCGGTGATTTGACATACACTGAGGGTCGGTCGTATTGACCTGCCACATTTGCTGAGGCGGTGGTGATTTGGTATTGTTAGGATTGGGTTGGAAGCCAGAGTCTGAACCACCGGGTTTGGCCACGCATGGCTTTGCAAAAGTCGACTGAGTCACAGTGTGATTCTTGGAGAGGAACTTGAAAAGAATCATATCACCAGTAGCAACGTTCTGCAGTTGCTCCGGCGTAAACTTCAGCGCGTCGCCGCCAACCGTGACAGTATGAGTGGTTCCAGCGGCAAGGGCAGACGTGGAAGCACCTCCTTGAAGCGCATTTCCTTGAAGTGCATTGGATGCTTGGCCGCCAGCAGGAGCGGTAACCGTGGCGGTGACAGTGATTTTGTCGTTGACGGTAGTCGTGTCCGCGCCGATGCCGCCCGGGTTGACCCAAATGACAATCACGTCGCCGGGATTGGCAGAGACTGCTTTTCTATTGACGCCCTTGGCGGGGCTGACTCCATGATCGCCAGCTTCGGACTTGATGACATTTCGACTGAAGATTCCTGCCACGGGCGGGAAGACATTGGCGCCTCGTCGAGCCATGGCCACGGGCGCCACGGTGGTCAAGGCGGCAGTTGAGAATTTCATTTTTTGACGTGTGTAATTTGCTTGTGTAATTCCTTTCGAGATTGTACAAAGCTCGCACATGTGACGGGTTGAATAGCCAAGGCTCGTTAGCTGCCGTGGCCGGCTTAAATCCTATCAAAGGACACGAGCGAAACGAGTAGAGGACCTGCTCCTGGTTGGTAATATAAAATATTGAAGAGAACGAATGAAAAATGAAGTATGAAGAATGAAAAGTGAAAAGTGGTAAAAATTAAAATAAAGCAAGACTAAAGAGAGACGCTTGCCCAAGGCAAAAGGAAGGCTGTATTCAAAAGAAAGCGAAAGGCGGAACCTGAAGAGTATAAAACGAGTACGGCGGAAACGTTCGGAACTTCGACGCATGTTATATCTGTACAGACAGCATACTTTCTCGACAACCCCTGGTCATCCCTCGTTTTAAACTAGGAGAGCGCTGAGGGTCCCCCAGGTAACGGGCAAGCCTCCTGACGCAATCTATGGGGAGTGAGACAACGTATCATCAGCGCCTCTGATGAAGTGGCCTGCACCCCCCGGGGAGGGGGATGGGGGAGGCTGTTCACAACGCTCGACATTTGGAGAAGCAAGTTGGCCTCACGGCCTCACGGCCTCATCCCCTCCAGCCTTGCTGGGGGAGCGCAAATCTCGGGACCTGGAGCATCCGACTAGAAATAGGAAAAGGGCACCGTCGATTGGATCCTACCCCCGTGCGGTGGGAACCACGATGCCCAAGTGGCAGGCGCGGTGACAGATTTGTCTCGAGAGCTGTTTTGACATGGACTCGGTTGAGATGAGGTGAGGTGACTGGTGAGGTTGGCGGAAGTCCAGATGTTCCTGCAGGGTCTTGCCTGTTTTGAGCAGTGAGGACACTAGGATAACTAGTAGGAAGCAGCATCCATGTCTCTTTCCAATTCCACGAAACCCCTTTGAATGTCAACCTTGTCCCATCAACTCGCGACTACAGGACGGCGAAGCATGGAGTCGTTGACCGCATTTGTTTGTTAAGCCAACCGGTCTCCTACGGCACTCGGGAACTAGGCCTCCTCTGCCAATGGCCGCATTGATGTGGATTGATTGATGCATGTGGACAACATTCATCAGGCACTTGCATTTTGCACTTGCAGCCCCGTCTGTCAGCCATTGGGATATTTATTCCAGCCGCTTCATCGTGCTGCTTGCCTGCTCAGCCCTGTCTCCAGCCTCAAACCGCCAAACTTGGTGATGAAACGGAAGCTCGCTCCTCGGCGCATGCTCGCCATCGTCGGATGTCCGCCGATTTCAGAAGAGTCGGGTCAATTCCAGGCACGCCATGAGACATGACCGGCTATATGTTTTGCCGCATAATTGCCAGGTAAAGCTGCTGCGCGGTGTGGAAATGCAGCATGGTGAAACAAAGACGGGCAATGCGGCTAAAAAAAAACATACTGCATGGCTACCTCGGGTCATTGGCTGGGAATCTTGCACGACGAGGTGACCTCACAGCGGCTCCACTTTTATATAACTACCACATGACATTCGCTCTACTTTTCTGCAGCTGTAAAAAAGGCATACAGTAGTACAAGGATCTAAAGCATTTGATTATTTTTAGTTAAGCAGCACTGTGAGTACTATTGAAGGAAGAAAACAGAGAGACGTGAAATCGTACATTTATCAATGAGTAGACAGTCCTACTGTGAGTTGGTTGACAAGAGCGGGGGCCAGCGGGTCGCGGGCCAATTGTCAGGGGAAAATGGCCGGCCTACTGAAGTGTCACGCCACGCCGGGAGTCGCGGAGAATATGTTCCAGCCGCAAGGATATGGAACCGCTGTCGTCGCGTGGTCACTGATGATACCCACTGTGGGACGCTGTCGCCCACGGGCCACGGCCACGGCTTGCGCAGCCCTCTCTCCGCGTCGTCCAACAATGCGTCTGCTGTCTATTCCATCTTTTACCGTCGACGCAGTCAAGACTGTGGTTGTTGCTCTTGCTGGGCTTTCTGTTGCCCTTCAAAGAGCCCGGTGTAATAGCCTGCGTAATACCACGACATGAGGAGTCTCTTCAGGTTGTCATCCCGTACTGTCCTCGCGAGGAGGGATGAAGTTAGCACGTTTCGTCCATGTTCGACAAATCCAGGGTGACTTGATGGGTCCCGCAGGCAGCCGTCAACTTACTCGAGCCAAGGAGAGCTTGCGGCGCCGGCCCAGCCGAGGCAGTTTCCGATGCATCGTTTTGTGATGGCCGGGCTTGGTCAGAATATGACTCCTTCGTCTTGCCGTCAGCAGTGTTGGATGAAACAAGATGTTGTTCGGCGCCGCACAACGGATCGCCCGTGATTGACGCCGTTATACCCATAGTCCAGGGCCCTTACCATGACTTCCGGGTTTCCGCTGCCGGCAGAGACAGGTTGGGACGTGTAGGTTTGTTTGTTTGCTCCGGATGCTGTATCCCGCCTGACACAAATGTTAGTTGATGCGACGGCAATCGAGGCAACTTGAGCTGGTTCTGCTGTCCATTCACCTACAGAAAGCCTTGAGATTCTAGGTCTCTGACGCTTCCCCCCTTTGCGTGTATACTGTGATATTTCTGAATACCCATGGTATCAGTGGTTGGTTATACTTTGATGAGAAGACTGGAGTAATCGATACCTTGTACTCTGCCAAAGCCTCGTTCCAGGAGTCGATGAGCGCAGAGTCATCCCATACCTCCTCATGACTAAGCTCGACCTGTTCCGTGCCCATTGTGCAGGAGAATTGTATCATCAATCTTGGCGCTCGTTGAGCTGCACCCGACACCAACCAGCCCTGTGGCAAATGCAGGATGAAGCACGTACTGCTGAGCTCGAGTAATGTATGTCCAGGGTTGGCCGACGGTGTCGAGTCAAAATCTTCAAATGACGTATATAGCTTTGCAAAGCTGAACAGTATCAAGCGAGTATATCAAGTGCTGATGTATCGACAGCAGAGAATCCGGCGACAGCTCAGCCAGTTGCAGCGGCTATGTTGAAAAGGTTACGTTCAATGCAGACGGATTCGAGCCATCCAAACCAGCGGCTTCTCGTGCGGGCGTATGGTACGTAGCGGATGGACATTGGTGTAAACGTCCAGTGTTCAAAGTCGAATGTTTCAACCCGCATGACATCTGGAACCTGAGCAGACACGGACGGGCCAACTCGCAGCGGCTACCTGTAGAGCCCCACAGCCACCACCACCATCCTCCAAGTTTGCAACGACGATGCGCCTTCACCGCTCGCAACGCCGGCAGAATCTTGTTTTTTTATCTCTTCTTGCCCACGTCAGCTATCTGCACCGCTGCCACCACTTACCAGCGAGGCGGCAAATATTTGTCGTCGAAATGGCTCCAGAACTGAGAAAAAGAAAAGGTAAGTTTGCATACGTGAACCACAGAAGGTATAGCCGTTAATTGACTCTGCACAGCTGTTTCCGAAGTCCAGAAGAGCAACAGCGTCACCAAGACGGCTGACAAGTCCACGCCCAAGGGCAAGAGAAAGGGTACTGCAACGCCGCACATCCTCCAATATTGATACTCATATGCTTACCGCAGCAGCTGCCGAGGATGCCTCTCCAATCTCGTTGAAGAAGCAGAAGCCCTCTAAAAGTCACGCGGCACCCGAAAAGCCTGCTGCAAAATCAACAAAAGTATCCAAACCTAAAAAGGCAGGCAAGGAGGCCGAGCAGACCGAGGAGGAGGAAGAGGTGTTGGAGTTGGATGACTCTGAGGACTCAGAAGGCGAGGACAATGACAATGTGAGGAATCTCGCTGCAGAGATTGACTCGGGTGATGAAGCCCCCGTCGACAAGGCCCTGTCCTTCAAACCTGGCCAGGACGTCGGCAAGATTCCTTCTGTCCCCAAGGAGCTCGCCAAGGCACCTCATGGAGCAACTGGCGAGCCGGGCGTTCTGTACATTGGTCGGATACCCCACGGCTTCTACGAGCACGAAATGAGGCAATACCTCTCCCAGTTTGGACCCGTCACGCGCGTTCGCCTGTCGAGAAACAAGAAGACCGGCGCCAGCAAGCACTTTGCCTTTGTCGAGTTTGAGGAAGCCACCACTGCTGAAATTGTTGCCAAGACCATGGACAATTACCTCCTGTTTGGACACATTCTCAAGTGCAAGACGATCCCCAAGGAGCAGGTCCACGAGGATCTGTTCAAGGGCGCCAACAGACGGTTCAAGAGGGTCCCGTGGAACAAGATGGCCGGCCTCCATCTGCAGAAGCCATTGGCAGAATCTACCTGGAAGGCCAAAGTGTCCAAGGAGAAGACTAAGCGAGCCAAGCGGGCTGCCAAGTTCAAGGACATGGGATACGAGTTCGACGCTCCGGATCTGAAGGACGTACCGCCTCCGCAGCCAAAAGATCAGGTTGAGGAACCAAAAACTGTAGAAGCTGCCCCGGTGGCGGAACCTGCCGAAGCAGAGACCAAGGCATCAAAGAAGCCCAAAGTCAAAGCGCTTGCTGCCGAACCCGACAAGTCGATACCCACGCCCAAAGCCAGAGCCGCCAAGGGTGCCAAGGGCAAAGCGAAGAAAGGGAAGGCTTAATTCTAGGATTATTGGCAAAACAGTCTTCTTATGCGCATCTTTACGTCTTGGCAATAGCGTATCAGGTAGTAATGTCTTCACGTTTTATGTCTAGCCGAAGCAAGTACTTCCCCTAAGCCCCAAGAAAATCTTGACCGTGTTGAACCCACGAATGCTCATGTGGCACTTGTGTGGCCATGTTTTATCATTCAGCAGATGTAGGTAGCACGGTGTACCTCATGAGACATACAAATAGTCCGGTCGGTGAAATGTACGCGCATAAGCGAACCCACGGCACTCACAGGGACGCTACCCGCTGGTCCGAAGAAAAGAGGGCAGCCGAGCAAGCAGTGGGATTATGAAAGGAGAGTCCATCTACTTCGCGCGAGATTGTGAAGAAGCCACGGGCATATATGGTCTTGTTCATTAACGTGATGGCGAAGATGATTGTAAGATGAAGAGAGAAGACAAAAAAAAAAAAAAGGAGCCGCAGGATCCACACCGGCTCAAGTGCCAGCTGGAGCTGGAGCCCCGTGATGTGAATGACTAAGCAGGTTCCGTCCACGCTCGCTTGGCGTACCTAATATAAGACACGAGAACGAACTATGAGAGTTTATTCAATTAAATACGATGGCATAGGCCAAGCTGCCCTCTTACGGCCATCAGATACATGTACGGACAAGCCAGACTCGTCTTGGGAAATTATTGCGCCAGTGTTTGCCAAGGATGAAGCCAAGGCTTGGCGTGGATCTCGTACAAAACTGGTCAGCACATGTCGGGCCAAGGATACGATGCGCGTATTGGAATTGAGATGCATCCACGAAGTATCGTCTGACGACGAGAGAGAATCGCAAGCAAGCATATGTTTCGTTTACTTGTAGTTGGATTTTCTCCTCTTTCTTTTTCCTTTTTCTTGGTGGTGGTGGTCGTGACAGCGCAGGCGGCGGGGAGGAAAGTTTCAGCGACTTTACTGTGCCAAATCTGGTCGTTTCACCACTAAAACAGGCGGCAAGTTGACTGGCCGTGGCCCCCGCGACCCGCTAATCCTACATTCCATACCCGCTATTATTTCTGCACCTTCAAACGTGCTGCCTCGGCGAGGCTCGTGCTGCATTTCACCGTTGCAGCCGCGTCATGCCCATCGTACAACCGTCAACTCGATATTGTTCTCGTCGCCACCGCCCGTGAGCCTTGGATACACGAGCACGATCAAGCGGGCCGCTTCACCACCGCGCTGTGCGGCTAAGATGTCGTCAACAGCTGCGGGTGAGCCCGCCCAGGTCGCCAATTCGGGTTCGTAACCTGTCCCCTTGTGCCTCTGTCAATGGGCCACCGTGTTCTAACCGCTGCCACGGCATCTACAGCTTCCAAAAAGAAGAACAGCAGAAAGAAGAAGAATGCCAACAAGAGCAAGGATGCCGCACCACTGAGCAACGGCGATGCGGATCACCAAGACGCCCGGGATGGCAATGATGACGAAGACGACCAACTTGTACGTGGTAGATGCCGCTTGACAATAACGGATGCGCGAGGTACATAAACCAGCTGGTCACGTTTGCTAATAATCGAGTCCGGCACCTTCAGAGCACTGCTACAGGAAACACAAATAGGCCAGGGCCAGACGGCAATGGACACGACCTCGAACCATCCAAGCCCGCCGACGGGGCTACCGACGCAGACCCGACTGCGAAACTGGAAGCGATGGGGAAAGAACGAGAGGCACTCAGGGCCCAAGTGGAACAGTTTCGCAAACAACTGGAGACCATTCAGGAAACACACCAGCAAGAAGTCTCGCAGCTGAAAACCGACCTTGAGGAAAGCAACTCCGCCAAGGAGCACGCCGAAGAGCAGTACCAGACCCTCCTGGACCGCGTCGAAAAGATCAAGGAATCGCTCAGCGGCAGGCTGAAACGGGACAAGGCCGAGCTTGAGGAAGCCAGGGAGAGAATAGAAGAGCTCGAGGCGCAAAACGAGCAGCTGCAGGGCTCGGCACATTCCACGGGGGAAGATGTCGAGAAACTCAGGGAAGAACTCCAAGACGCCAATAGGGAGCTGACCACGCTGCGAAGCCGCAGCAACCTCTCCACCCACAACTGGCACAAGGAAAAGGAGGAACTGACGAGGGCAGTGCAGCACCTCAAGGAGGAGATGGAGGCGACAGCAAATGCCATGGGCGAGTGGGAAGTGCTGGCCATGGAGGAACGCTCCATCAAGGAGAACCTGGCGGATAGAGTCGGTGATCTCGAGGAGCAGATCCGGACGCTGAGGCAAAATTACGAGGCTGCTGCCGCGGACCGCGATAGCCAAGCCACCCTCGTGGATAACCTGCAGAATGCCCTGCGAGAGATCCAAGACGCCCGCAAGAAGGAGCTGCGCGACATGGTTGAGACGACAGAGTCGCAGCTGCAGGCGCAGAAACAGGCCGCCCAAGAAGCTGAGGCGCGGGCTGCAGAAGCCGAGGCGGCCAAGGACGAAATGTCCAAGGAACTTGAGCGAACGGCGCCATTTGAGAAGGAGGTCAAGGAGAAGAATTTGCTCGTTGGAAAGTTGAGACACGAGGCCATTGTACTGAACGATCACTTGACGAAGGCGCTGCGGTATCTAAAGAAGACCAAGCCAGAAGATAATGTCGCCCCCCCCCCCCCCCCGGGGGGGGGCATCGCACACACGTTTTCACACGCCGTCGCTAACCTTGCATACAGACAAGTCGTAACGAACCACCTCCTCCACTTCCTGACCCTCGACCGCGGCGACGCCAAGCGCTTCCAGGTCCTGCAGGTAATGGCCGGCTACTTGAACTGGACCGAGGAGCAGCGCGAGCAGGCGGGCCTTGCCCGTCCCGGCGGCTCAGTCGGCAGCTTGCGGCTGCCTTCGTCCCCTTTCCACAGGATGCCCAGTTCGCCTTCGCTGAGCGCTGACATCTTTTCGGAACCCACGTCAGCCAAAGACAAGGAGTCTCTCGCTGAGTTGTGGGCAAATTTCCTGGAGAGGAGCGCGCAGGAGGGTGCCGGTGACGTATTGCCAAAGGACCCTGGGTCACGCAAGGCAAGCACGAGTAGTATGACGACGGGCACGACAGTGGCCAAACCCGCGTCCGGACCGTGATGGAAGGTCGGTGCACGGTTGCAAAATAGGCGCGGGAGCCGCTGGGTGTCTAGACGCCTCTGCGTGCGGCGCCAAACTTTGAAACACGGGGCATTTGGGATATTCCCGTGGAGTTTCTGTAGACGTACGACGGTGGGAATGCATGGCAGTTGCCTTCTTTTTTTTTTTTTAAGAAATGGGGTGGGGGGAAAAAAGACCCATGTCCTACTTTACATGTGCAAATCATGATGCGTAACCAGACCACTGAGACCACGTACGTGTGAATTCACACCTGTGTGGAATATGCGACATGCTGCCCTGCCCTCCCCAGCCGACCTACCCTACTCGTTTCGCTGCGTCTGCCGCAACGGCTCCAAGACGCTGTCGGTGTACGTCTCGGCATCCTTGGCGATGTCGTCAATGTTGATGCGATGGCCCAACGCATCATTCACGCTCTCCACCACCTCCCTCTCCTCCATCATCTCCCTCATCAAGTGCCCCTCATGGGCCCAGTAGGCCTGGCACCTCTTGCGCAGCTCCTCGTCCCTCATGGCGGTGTTGTTGATGATGCCAACGGCGTTGAGCTTGCTCTTGACCGTCAGCAAGGCCTTGGTGACGTCCTCGACGCGCTCCGACGTACAGGGCAGCCGGACAAACGCGCGGTTCGTAGAGGACAAGTACAAGACGAGGCCTAGGACGGCGTCGAGAGCAGCCAGCGCGAGGAGCCTGCAGTTGCGCAGGGACCAGTAGAAGAAATGGACGTCGTCGAGGCGCAGCGCCCTGGCGTTGGCCTTGTGGTTGTACGACGCGACGGCGTAGACGTCGAGCGCGGCAACGGCCAGGGACGCAATGGTCGCGAGGGTGCGCCACCGGGCGCCGTGGCTCCCCGTGAAGGAGGGGCTCGTCAGGACGGCGACGGCGGCCAGGTTGGCCAGGTGCGGCCAGAGGAGGGCCGGCAGGGCGTAGTAGAAGTAGGTCTTTGGCTCGTCGGCCTTGCAGAAGGGGCAGTCGGAGAGGACGTGCGGCCCGAACTGCGCGTACAGCAGGCGGCTTTCGAGGTTGACGAACCTGGCGCGCAGGGCGGCGTCGGCCTCGGTGAGGGCGTTGTCCCGGCGGAGGGCGGCCAGGCGCGTGAAGAGCACGTCGACGGGGATCTGGAGGCGGCTTTGGGTGCGGGCGAAGAGGTTCTCGGGCGCGAAGGGCGGCAGCGTCTTGACGAGGTAGGTTGCCGAGAGGACGAGGATGAGGGCGAGGGCGAGGCGGACCCGGGGCGGCGTCGCTTGCACGGGGAGGCTGCGGGACGGGGTGCGGATGGAGCGAAACCACGATATCGCCTTTGGCAGCAGCATGGGACCCAGGAGGAGGAGGAGGGAGCGGATGCTGCGCGATGTCAGTCGGGCGGGATGTTTGGGGGACGGGCGAGCGAGCTTACGTGTCCAGGGTGACGGCCATGACGGCGGCTAGGGGCGACGGTCGGTCGGTTGGTTGTTGGAAGAGGCTTCGCGATGCGAGCCCGGGCACATGGCGGCGTGGTGGAACGAGGTTGGTTTTAAGCTGTCCGGTTGGCTTTTTCCCCACCAGACAAGACACAGTGTCGTCACGGCGGGGCGGCTCTCGGCTGGCCTAGCCGTGCCGGGGGGGCTTGCAACGTGGTGCCGCTGCACTGGTGCGTGCCTGTGCCTGTGCCTGGCGCTGGCGGCTCCCGTCGGCGGCTGCGGCGGCTGCGGCGGCTCCCATTGTTGGCGTCCATGTCTGGTCGTCTGGTCGTGGCCGTGGATCAGCAACGACAACGTTCGAGCCTTGCCATGGCTGTTACTCCGGGCGCTTATCTTCAAAGATGCCTTTGTTGACAATACGTCAAGACGGAAACAAAACGCGCCCTGCGGCAAGACCACAGGCGCCTGGCGACGCAGCGCCCGTCGTCTCGTCCTCGCATCATCACGAGCGGCTGACCGCTGGGCCGGAACAAGTTTCGACCGTTCCCGAAACGTCGACGTTGTCTTGTGCCCTGAGTCCTGGCAGCATTCAAGCAGCCGCACAAGCGTATGAAGTGCTCCCATTGTATTGTTACTATAATACCCTGAGTCGGATGCGAATGGCCGTATTTCTGGCTATTTTGTGAATTTGCGTAGTGGCGATTGTTTTTGGGTTGCATCATGAATTTGGCACAAAGATTCGCATGTCTATCTGGCTCCGTACTCCGTACCCATTTCCCGCATCAATCAACACCCGAAGTATGTGGGGCCGACGCCCAGCCTATTTCAGACCGAAAAATCTCCCTCCTCACGATCCGCCTTTCCAACTCTTCATCCTTCAACTACGACCAGACCACATGCATGCAGGCGCAGCGACACGATCAACGACTCCCGTAACATCAGCTAGCAATGAAAATGCGTCATACCGTGCCGTTCCCCCTTGGCTCTCTGGACCCATCTTCCGTGACTGCAATTTGGCACTTTCGAAGCTTTGGCGGCCTCTCCGTGGTCGTCAGAGTCAATATGCTGCCTAGATTGACCCCCAAAGTACCCTGCCAAGGGTCATTCTCTGTCGTGTTACAAAGTCTCAGCATTTTTGCAATGAGGAATTTTGCGTCAAATTATCAAAGAGATACATGCTGTCACCGTGCGTCACCACCCACCACCCGGCCCGTATCGTTGGAGAAGCCTTAAAATTAACAACTTGCCGTGAATTACTTGTCGGGATTGTCTGGTTTCCTACACAATCTACAGTGCCTTCTTTTCTTCCGACCCGTGCCCGGTCTGCGTTCCGGGCTTCTGGGCCTTCTTCGCCGGCAGTGCCACCCTCGTCTTTGACTGCGCGAAGATTTGCCCGCCGGCAAACATGACGATCTCGCCGAGGAGGGCAATGACTCCCGAGCAGGCAAGCTGCCACGACGGAGCGCTGACACTGCCCATGGGCGCCCGGGGGAAGGAGATGATCCATTCGGCGTAGTACGGGAACCAGCCGTACGGCAGCCAGAACATGGGTTCCTTGCCGTACCAAAAGGGGAGCACGTATTGGGGCACTTTGATGGCGAGCATCCGCATCGCCGTGAGGTAGCTGTCGAACCGGGCTCGCGAGGCCTCCATTTTTTTCTCTGCAGACCCAACAGCCGATTAGCACTTGTCTTCTCACGTAGCCCTCAACCGTCGTGTTGTTCTCGTGTTGCACGTACTGGCTGCGTCGAGCTCCTCCAGCAGCTTGTCATGCTGCCTTCGCAGCTTGGCCCATTTCGCAAACTCGTCCTGGCTACTCGTGGCGTTCAAGTCCCGCCGTACTCTGAGGTATTCGGCCTGGAGCCTGCGCTGCTCGGCGGCGGCTTCAGACGTCGAGACGGGGAGATAGTTTATCAAGGTCCAGATCTGCCACGAGTGGTGTCATTGAGCTGTTCTTCTCGTGCTACACGTGCCATCGCTTACCAGGTTGTTGATCTGTGCCGCGCCCACGGCGGTGGTGAGCTGCGCCAACACCTCGACGGCAAATATGAGGACCAGAATCGTCGTCATTTTGTTTTCCCAATGGCAGGTCGAACAGGACTCGTCAGGGTCGGCGTCAGCTCGTCGAGTCGTCGCTGAGCAACGTCTGTTCTTGTGGCCCACAGAAGCGACCCTGGCGTTCCGCGGCCCCGATGGATTGCATTTTCAGAACCAAAACTACGTAATGCAAGCGTGGACCAGTTTCCACCCATCCGCGCTACCCTATACATCGTTTCAGTTGCCGACTTCAACACTCCATGATTCATTCCCAAACTACATCTCTCTCACGAAATAATGTCGACTGTTGTTGACGACGGCCTGGGGCGGCGGTTGCAAGATGGCGCTCCAGAGGAAGTATACGACGCAATCTCCCAGGAGCTGTCACGAACATACCGTCCCTACATGGACATCGAGCTCCTGCCCAGGGGGTACGAGACAGAACTCGGGAGTTCCTTTTTCGTCAAGAAAGGCCACCGCCTGGCGATACCGAAATCTCGACTCGTCCAAGCATTCGCAGTTGCTCGCCGGATACTGCTCGCAAGCCACCTGGACGAGCCGGGCAGAACATGCGCCAGTGATGTCCGCAGAGCCACCAGCGTCATGTTACTCCTCGACTCGGAGCACCTCACGGCCGCCAACGCGAGAAAGCGGCTGCTGGGACAGACACGGCCGGCGAACGAGCGGGAGACACAGCTCAAACGGGAAATGTACTTCGTGAACAGCCTGTTGTCAAGCCACCTCCATCGACACGCGAAGTCGCCCATCCTCTGGGCCCACAAGCACTGGCTGCTGCGGCAGTACGCCGAGGCCAGGATACCCATGGATCTGCGGCACGACTTTGAAAGCGTCATCCACGTTGCCGCAGAGAGGCACCCCAAGAACTACTACGCATGGACATACGCAAGGGACCTCTTCGCGTCCAGGGCCAAGGTGCACGCACGCTGCTGGGACGCGCAGCAGGACGAAGACCTTGTCCAGATGACAGCCGGGTGGTGTCGCCGTCACCACGACGACATCTCGGGATGGTCGTTTTTGCTGCGCCTCGCGCTGGAGTCGCCACGACACGCACACGACATGTTTCGGCAAACGGCCACGCTGGTGCGCACGTACAGCTGGCGCGGGGAGTCGGTATGGAATTTCCTGCGCAACCTCGTGCTGGTCCCGGCGCTCAGAGACGATTCCGAGATCGAGCACAGTTTCGTCGACCTGTGGCAGCACGTGCGGCAGGACGTTCAGCATGTCCAGGCTCTGGATGCCAAAGTTTTGGACAGAGCTGCCGACTGGGTCGGGATACCGTCTTGCCAGCGTAATACAAGTTGACCGAAATGGCGACCTGGCCTGTTCTGGAACGGCGGGAACGGCGGCAGTTTCCCGGCGATGTGACGGCCGAAAAAGAAAAGGTGCTGTCTGGTTAATCAACCTCCACTCACACGGACAGGTGACTTGTACACGCGCCATGGCCGTGAGCGCGGTTTCCTGAAAGTGCAAACCACGGGCGTTGAGAGAGGCTCTGTAGTTGTGCCGTCTTTTTCTCGGTGTGCATGGCAACGCCCGCCGGTGGCATTCCACCGGCGGTGCTTGTTTGATCTACACACACGTATGTACCATGCTCTACGGAGTACGGCGACCGGGAACGCAATCAAGTTGTAGTTTGCCCTCAAGCCACAAGTAGACAAAATGAAGACCACCACTACTTCGAGAAGCTGCCCGAGGCAGTGCTCTCGCGTAAGCCTGCGGCAGAAGAAGCAGGACAGATCACGGCAGTAATGGACTGGCGTCACAACGGGATTTGGCTTGCCACGGCGACAGGCATGGCTTCTGGGCGTGAAAGAGGCTCGGGATGCTGCTCAGGGTGTAGCTTGATAATGAAGGGTCTGAAACAAGCCACGGCCGCATGGCGGCTAAGAATGGTGGGCGTGGTAACTAGTATGAAGTTAATGTTTATGCGGCGTTTCTGATACTTTGGAAGACGCGGCGACGCGGCTCTCGCGTGGCTCAATACATGCGCCGCTTGAAGCAGGATCTGCACACAAACTACGTAACGCTCTAGTACCAGAGTCATGGTCATGTATATGTTGTGCAATGGTGTTGATATTATTGTCGTTAGTCAAGTCGTGGCGCACAAGTGCTTACTACTACTACTACTTATCACTGCCATAGAGATCCGTGTCCCCCTGCCCCCTTTCTCCCTTTCCCTCTTTCCCCCTTTCCTCCGGCTCTTCCCTTTGACTGCCCAAGGTCATTGCCACTCATTGGTCAGTCGACTTTGGAGTGGTGTGTTCCTTGCCAGCAAACGGTTCACTTGTCCAAGAGCTTCGACGAGAATATGCACATGCAAGCGACTGCCTGACAGGAACGCTGCATAATAAATTACACGTATTGAAGCGGCGGACGGACGGCAGACGCCGTGGGATCGACATGGCGGCAACAACGAACGCTGTGGTAAAGGGTAAGGGCTGGTCAAGGGTCAAGGGTCAGACGGAGCTTGCTAGTGTCGCCACGAGGGACAGGCCTCCTGGCCTAGCGCGCCAAAGGTGGCCCGGCGGAAACGGATCTGCCGATGGAGACGGGCAAAAAAGGTTGACGACGCAAGAAATCGACGCAGTCCGGGGTTATCGTTTCAAGGTTTGGTGTGTGCAGGTGATGCCGTACGCCACCGATGCACAGCCAGCGGCCCGGCGCCAGTGCTTGTTCCTGATTGTGACATCAAAATTAACTAATTGTGCGCGGCAATTTAGGCACGCACAAGCATGAAAAGCAGGCACGGTTGCTGCGCAAGACATTCGCTTGCATAGCCGAAGCGGAAAATGGGCAACCAATGGTTCCTGGATACGTGTCCTAGGCGACCAGCACCCAGTACTCTGTGCCTGCTGCACTCATGCTTTCAGGTTCTTCCAGCGTCCCGAGATATTTGTCTTCTCGTTATGAACAGGCCCCTAAGCTGGGCGTATCAGGACTATGGAGCAAATACGAAGTAGGTACTCCGTAGTATTTAGCAAGCCTGCTCATTGCCACCGGCGGATCGCCAGTCCGAGAGTTGAGCGGCCACTCCGGAGCCACTTTGCGCCCGGGGGTTACCCAAGTAGTACTAGGCGTGATAACTACCTAGGTACTTAATGATTTAATATATTTTTCTCGTCCCAATAAATAAAGCCGCCATCCCTTCAACGCCGCCCCACGGCAAATGTACAGACGTTCAATTGAGCGCTCATCTTGACAAGGCACTTTCAGTGGCATATTGAACCACATGCACCAGAAGTACTCTCCGCTAGCATGGCCTCCAGCTATTAGAGCCACGTCGCACATGAGAGTAATATCATGACTCGATTGAGCCTGGACTTCAGATGCAATTAACTAGCCGCTGGCCAGGGTGGGTAATGTGGGATGAATGACCAAGTATAAGTAAGCAGGCTGCATGTACTCCGCACTGCGCAGCATCTCCCCGAAGATCAAAGACCTGGGTAAGTGTCTTTGAGGGTACAGAGCACAGAGAGTAGGGCTATCTGTAGGCGCAAGTACCCTCAAGTACTCAACTTGAGTACTAAAGCAAGTACCGAGTTACCTTAAG
Organism: Metarhizium album ARSEF 1941; assembly: GCF_000804445.1. Lineage (NCBI taxonomy): Eukaryota > Fungi > Ascomycota > Sordariomycetes > Hypocreales > Clavicipitaceae > Metarhizium > Metarhizium album. The sequence goes on along the minus strand of NW_024467583.1, from coordinate 116,504 downwards.
TAGCTACGTACTTAAGTACCTAGGTACTTCTTTACTTCTTGGCAGTACCCGTAGATGGCACGAGTCATTGTTCCTCCATCTCGAGGCCTCGACCCGCAACGCCGGGCTGTCGTCCCTTCTATGTTTCTTCCCATCAAGGATCCTTGAGCGGCTGCAATTCGTCGCAGTCGGCATCAAAACTATTACTCCGTACTACTTGCTAGTGCTGGCTAGTCTAGTACGGAGTGCGTGTGCGTATGTACGGTACGGAGCAGCCAGTAACGTTACCAGACAGGCAGCACTGGGCTGAGACTGGTTGACAACTTGAGACTCTTTTAGCCCAGCCAACCCGGCCAATCGCTGGCATTCCCCCCACATGTTCTCTGGAGTCTGGACAGGAGAAGAGGAAGTCGTCAACCCATTCAATCATGGCCTCGTACGGAGTAGCACTCGCTCTCCTACGGAGTACCGTTACAACTTACCGCTACGTCGGGCGCCAAGATGGGAAGGGATTGGCGCTGCTCCCAATCGATGTGCCTCGCAGGCCAGCAACCATCTCCTTTCCAAAGTTCACAAAGCGGTACTCGGTACCTGCCTGACCTGACCCCTGCCTGCTCCAGCTCCAGCTCCAGCTCCATCTCTCCCCTCGGGTCGGTATCCTCAACATCCAATATCCAACATCCAATATCGTGCCCACCGACGACACCTGAACTTCGCCGTCTCCAACCTCGCTCATTAATGCATCTTCTTGTTTAGACTTTTTCAACACCTTCGCGGCCTCTTCTCGTTGTGTATATTGGCTCTCTCTCTTCAGCATTCACGCGGGCTTTCTGTTCTCGTTTCGAGTTTCGTTGTACTTTTCTCATTGGGCCAAGGGCAGAACCAACCCATCTGCTCCAGTACATGGCCCATTTCTCATTTGTTCGCCCATCACTCTCATCATATTTGAATTTGGACGGCGTTGTCTCCTCCCGTCGCTGATTTCTCGGGGATTTACATATCGGCAACAGCCCGGTGTTTCGGCGGACTCGCTGTTGTTCATACACATTTTCGGCGTTCCATGTTCGGAGACGCTTCATTGGCTTCTTCCATCACATTGCGGCTTGCGATGCTTCATGATCACTTGTAATTGCCTAACCCTCTGCATCTTCTGAACGCTATCCGCTACTCGCTGCCGGAACTTGCATTCTCTCTCTCTGACCCCCGACCTCGCTTCTTGAATGATTGGACTGGGACCTGCCTCGTACCACGACTGCTCGCCAATTGCCACCTGTGCCTTTCGGACCGTGGCCGACCTTGCCGACCTACCGAGGGTAGACCAATATCGCACAACATTTGACAGTCTCACACAACTATCTCATCATGATACCAGCTGTGCTCCTGCTGCAACTGGCGTTATGGCCCCTGTCGGCATCTGCCTTCTACCCCTACACGCCCGTATGGCGCGAAGAAGAGGAGCATCGCACCCCAGCCGGCCAAGCCAGAAGAAGTACGGCTGAAGGGCAGGCCCGAGATGGCTTGACATTGAAAATCGAGAAGAGGAAACCGCAGGTCGGTAGCTATTCCAATTCCGGTGCCTAGCAGCTTCATTAATTCTGAGGCTGCGTAATGCTAATCCGTGGAACAGGGGAGTGACTCTCCTGCTCAGCTAGCCGCCGAGCAGGCTGCCTGGCTCAAGGGTAAGTTCAAGCATGCTCGTTCTGGAACGCCAGTCGATACCATGGAAAAGAGACAGAGTCAATACAAAGTCATGGAGGCCGCGGAATCAGGCGAAGCCATGACTGCCGGAATCAGCCAGGACGGAACGGACTATTCATATTTTGTAAAAGCAGGCGTGGGATCCAAGGGAAAGCAGATGTACCTGCTCGTCGACACCGGGGCTGGATCAACCTGGGTAATGGGATCGGGCTGCACCGACACACCTTGCTCCACGCACACACTGTTTGGTCAAGCTGATTCCAGCACGTTTACCAATACGGGCAAATCTTTCTCCGTCTCGTACGGCTCTGGAACGGTCCAAGGCGACCTCACTACCGATACAATCAGTGTTGCGGGCATCAGTTTGAGGTACACCTTTGGTCAGGCCTCAAAGACGTCGAGTGTGTTTTCGCGCTTTGCATTCGACGGCATTCTCGGCATGTCGATGACACAGGGCGACACCGACAACTTCATGAAGGCAGTGGCGGAGGGCAAGAGGCTCGACAAGAATTTGTTTAGCATCCACCTCAATCGGGCATCAGACCGGTCGAACGATGGCGAGATCAAGTTTGGGTCGACAAATCCCAGCAAGTATACAGGGGATATAAGCTTCACCTCGGTCGGCTCAAAAAATGGTGACTGGGCTGTGCAGATGGACGACATGGCCTACGATGGCAAAAAAGCAGGTGCTGGGGGCGTTCTGAGCTACATTGACACTGGCACTTCATTCATCTTTGGCCCTCCTAGTTTGGCCAAGAAGATTCACGATACAATTCCGGGATCCTCGAGTCCTGACGGATTGACCTACACTGTTCCCTGCGACAGCAACAAGCCACTGAAAGTCACCTTCTCCGGAGTCGACTACGAGATCTCTGCCGAGGACTGGATATCACCAAAGGACACCTCGGGCAATTGTACCAGCAACATTTATGGTCACGAGGTTGTTGGCGGGGCATGGCTCCTCGGCGACACATTTCTCAAGAACGTCTACGCAGTTTTTGATGTTGACCAGAAGCGCGTTGGGTTTGCGGTTCCAGCTGACTCCAAGGGCGGGTCGAGCTCCATGCCCAGCAGCGGCAGCAGTCCGCCGACGTCGACAACTGTAGGTCCGACGGCTGTTACTGCAACGTCACTGGCTACTGGTGTGACATCTCAGTCTGACTCTTTCACACAGTCCCAGCCACCAAGACTTGGTCTGAGCGGCCACGAAACTGGCTCTGCCGCATCTCGCAGTGCTCCTGCCAGGTCAACGGAATCGACAAAGTCTGCGGCATCAGGCGCGAGCTCGTGGCAAAGCGCCAAACTAGCTGTGATGATGTTGTTTGCGGGCTTGGCAGCTTCGGCCGTGTAAGGGATGACAATGGCGCTTCATTTTCCGCAGCGTCGTGTGAAGCAGACGGGCGCGAGAGGTGATGTTTGGCGGCATAATAATAAGGGCAGGCGAGTGCGATGGAAGTCCACAGCTCGAGGTTCTGGCATGATATTTGAGGGCGGATCTGTATATTTGTACCATATTCAAAATGACTCGATGGGACAAGCACATGCACATTATTATATATTTATGGGTTCTAGGTAGTATCACGGGCATTGCAGTTGCGCCCCCTTTTTCCCACAGCAATCTGTTAGTAAGCCGGTACGGAGCACGCAGTAGCGAGATGGAACGGGGCTGTTTGCGGCTTGTCACTGGCTGGCCAATCAAGATGCGGCTGGGGCGGGCGCTGAGAGCGGCAGCCCGCTCACCAGGCCGTTCAGCCAGGTTCACACAAGCAAGCTTTGTGGACCAGAGGCAGCCGCGTCCAGGCGTGGCCAGCCAAATGGGTTTCACATCCCATCCTCAGCCTGACAACCCATCTATCCGGTCAACCCAGTCACAAGTCACACCACAACCACGCTCTTTGTCTGTTCTGTTTCTTTGCACGAGCACTGCCACATCCAACACTTCAGGTCGCCTTTGCCCAGGTGCTCTTGGCGACGACGAGCATCCCGCGAACCTCCGAGGGTCACGCCGACGAGCGCATTCCGCTGCACAGAACAAAGGGGTCGGGTGAAACCCCTGCGTCTGCCCGCAAGGCGAAGATGTCTCTGGCGAGCGGCCGCACTCCCTCTGCTTAAAACAATGGCCGAGGGCGAGAACAATGGCGAGCCGGCTCGGCACGAGGAAGTCCAAGGCCTGCTGGCCGACGGCGACCTCGACGGCCCCCAAGAGGATGTCGTCGTCTACGGGGCCGACGAGGAAGGCAAGCAAGAGCACGACACCCGCGGCCACGGCCACGGCGACACATCACCATCGCCCCCGCGAGCAAAGACACCACGGGCGTCGAGCCGAGTGCAATTTGACCTGAACCCCGCCGTGATTGGAGTGTCCAACGGATCGGCTCACGGGGGGGCGAGGCCCTCGGAGGAGAGCTTCGAGTTTGACGACGATGTGGAGATGCACGGCCACCACGCGCACAGGGTGCCTCTGCTGACCGGCATGGAGGCACCCAGCGTCGCCGTTGCGAACACGCTTGGGGATGGCGCAGACGGCGACGGCCAACGACTGGAGCAGGCGATGCGAAGGCCCAAATCGGGACTCAAGTCGGCCTTTATGAACATGGCCAACTCCATCATTGGGGCTGGCATCATCGGCCAGCCATATGCTCTGAGACAGGCAGGTCTCCTGGCCGGCATACTGTTGCTCGTTGGGCTGACCGTGGTGGTGGATTGGACCATTTGCCTCATCGTCATCAACAGCAAGCTGAGCGGGACGAGCAGCTTCCAGGGCACCGTGGAGCATTGCTTCGGCCGCCCCGGCCTCGTGGCCATCAGCCTGGCCCAGTGGGTGTTTGCCTTTGGCGGCATGGTGGCGTTTGGGGTCATCGTGGGAGACACGATCCCCCACGTGCTGGCTGCCATCTGGCCCGATCTGGGCGCGGTACCAGTGCTCGGGCTCTTGACGGACAGGAGAGTCGCCATAGCCGTCTTTGTCATGGGCGTGAGCTATCCGCTGACGCTGTACCGCGACATTGCGAAACTGGCCAAGGCGAGCACCTTTGCCTTGATCGGCATGCTGGTCATCGTGGCGACGGTGGTGATTCAGGGATTTTTCGTGCCGTCCGAGGCCAGGGGGTCGTTTGGCACGCCGCTCCTGACCGTGAACGGGGGCATCTTCCAGGCCATCGGCGTGATTTCGTTTGGTGCGTTTCGTCCCTCTCCCTTGGCGGCTCACGTCGGCGGCAGGCTAACACGGGCAGCAAGCAGCCTTCGTGTGTCACCACAACTCGTTGTTGATCTACGGCTCTCTCAAGACGCCGACGATTGACAACTTTTCCCGCGTCACGCACTACTCGACGGGCATATCCATGATGGCGTGTCTCCTCATGGCACTGGCAGGGTTCCTCACGTTTGGGGACAAGACGCTCGGCAACGTCCTCAACAACTTCCCCCCGGACAACAGCATGGTCAACGTCGCCCGCCTCTGCTTCGGGCTCAACATGTTGACCACCTTTCCGCTCGAGGCGTTTGTCTGCAGAGAGGTGATGCTGACGTACTGGTACCCCGACGAAGACTTCAACATCCGGAGGCACGTCATGTTCAGCACCGGACTGGTGGCGCTGGCCACGGGCATCAGCTTGCTGACGTGCGACCTGGGCGTCGTGTTTGAGCTCGTCGGGGCAACGAGCGCCGTTGCCATGGCGTACATACTGCCGCCCATGTGCTACGTCAAGCTCACGACCAAGAGCTGGCGCACGTACGTGGCATGCGTGGTCGTGGCGTTTGGCGTGGCCGTCATGGTGATCAGCGTGGTCCAGGCAGTCGACAAGATGATTCACGGTGAGTCCCCCGCCTGTTGCACGTTGCGCACGCCTCGCAAGTCCCGGTTGCGTTCTAACTCGGGCAGGGTCCGACGAGGCGACTCGGTGTGTATGACGTTGCGGCGGGACATGTACATGTAATTAATCGTTAATTACCTACGTAACCATGGATGACACGGACACGACGCGACAGTGGACCGTACGCGTGAGCCAAGGTCGAGGAACCCCGTAGTTACTCCGTACCCCCAGCCCCCAGCCGACCCCGCATCGTCGCCGGTCGGCGGTCATGCCCCCCAACCAGCCGACCCCGCCCCGCTCCGACTTGAACACCAGGTACCTTAAGTAACCTACCTACTCGAGTGCTTGGGCAACTACTTCCAGCCTCCTCCCCGACAATCAACGAACCACCGCCTCTGCATTTGCAAACCTCACACGGCCAACATACACAACACACAACACGCAACACGCAACACTCAAACACAACGCATATATACGTGTCCAAAACCCAAGCACCATGCCGCCCATCACCCTCAACCACTCCTCCTGCCCCAAGTGCAGCGCCAGCATCCCCGGCGGCTCCAAAACCTGCTCCTCCTGCGGCGCCGTAAGTCCCCCCGCCCTTCCCTTCCTTCTATCCGCCCTCCGTCCAGTCCAGTCAGTCAAGCTCACCAGACGCGTGCTCGGTCGGCCAGACCTGTCCCAACTAGATGCGCTCCGTGACGGCGTCTCTCCCCCCCCCCGTGAGCCACGAGATGACGGCGTCCAACGGCTTGCGGCGTCCATGTACCGAGTGCGGCCGGGGGTACCTACCTAAGTACTTAACCTACCTATCTGTGTGCCTAGATGCCAAGTACTTTGCCAAGTACTTACGTGTGTGCACCTGACGGGCGGCGTTTCCGGCTCCGTCACGGGTACATTCGTCGATTGCATCCAGCTTCAGTGACGCGGCTGGTTTGGCCGGCGGGACTCTACGGAGTGCTAGTTACTTGCCTGGGTGCGCGGGCGGCTGGGCCTCGGAACAGCTCTTAGTCGCTAGATTGAACATCGTGCACGCTCTCCTTCCAACCAACCGTCCGTCCATGGCCAAACTCGCGTCCTCGTGGCAACATCGTCGTGTCAACCGCTGCCTCATCTCGTCGTGCTCCCAAAAACTGCAACAACTCGCCATACACGTGCCGTCGGCACTCCGCCAACCCAAAAAGAAGCAAGACGAGAACCAAAATTTGTAAAACACTACAATTGTGCTCTGGAAATCGAATCAACAACGGGAAAACAAAAAGATTTATGATGTAGCAGTCCTCAGCGCGCCGCGAATTGGCACCGCTCAATGTGCGACCAATCCACAACTTACACCCTGCCTTCCCCTTCATCTGCCAGCCACTTCATTCATCGCCTCGAGCCCCTAGAACTCAAATCAAAACACATCCCAACATCAGGCCCGCCTTCTTCCGCAACGACAAATACATAAAAATAAACTGGGCGTCCACCTGTCTGCCTGCCAGATCTGACAAGTCATCGGCGCTTCGCTTCCAGGCACTCCTAGCCGCCGCACATATCTTGTAGTTTCCGTTTCTGTGGTGGAATCGAGGGCAGAGGGCAAAGCAAGAGTGCCTTCTCATTACGTCCTCAAGCGCTCCGAAATCCTTCGCATGCGCAGCCGTTGCAGCCGTCAGTAGATTCAGGGGAATACACAAATATAGTAGCAGGTGGGGGAAATCGAGAGAATCCAGGCGCAAGTTTCGAATCGACCAACTGTCCACTGGCGGAGCTAAGACGCAGATGTGACGAGATATCAAACTCCAAATTCCGAGAACCTAAGCAGAGTAGAGCAGCCTGCACCATCCATGGCCGTTTTCAACCCTAATCATCCGAACAGACGTGCCAAAAAATTTGAAATTTACATTGGAAGATTCAATCACATGGCGAGGGCCATCGTGCCACAGAAAAAATCAGGTCCGGTGTGTTCGGTATAGACGGGTTCGCGACTTGGCCACTTTATAGAACAAGACACTTCTTGTCCCTCTTGCGGCTGGTGCGAGACAGGAGAGCGGCACGGGTAGCGTGCTCAAACACCTCGCGGACACCCTCGTTTGTCTTGGCTGAGCATTCAAGGTATTTGTAGGCTCCAATAGACTTGCGCTTCTCCTCGCCCTGTTGAAGCACCAAGTTAGTCAGCACGTCCACTCGCAGTCGATTCCATCCGTTCTGGCTAGACTCAGCAGCCCCGGTCCTCTCGGCTACTGGAATAAGTCCTTTTTGATTACACTTACCTCCTCGGGGGTGACAGGCTTCTGATCAATCGCCCGCAGCTCGCCAATCGTCTTATTGTCGTATCGCAGGTCCTTCTTGCAGCCAACCAAGATGATAGGAAGTCCCTGGCAGAAGTGAAGGACTTCGGGAATCCACTAAAAATGTGATTGGTTATCAGCTTTGCTCCCAGCCATGGCCTAGCCCCAGCATAAATCGTCTTGGGTCAAATGCTATCGAACATTTGGAGGGGGGTTGGAACGGTGTACCTTTTCTTCAACGTTTTCCAGAGAATCAGGCGAGTCAATAGCGAAGCAGATCAGAACAACGTGGGTGTCTGGGTAAGAAAGGGGGCGGAGTCGGTCGTAATCTTCTTGTCCAGCAGTATCCCACAAGGCCAGCTCAACATGCTTGCCATCGACCTCGACATCGGCGACATAGTTCTCGAAAACGGTGGGGACGTAGACCTAAGCGTGTGAGTCAGCAAAACAGGTCCAGGGAAGACCAAAATTCAAAGTCGCCTGAGCCGTCTTGAGGTTGGAGGTTGGATGAAAGGGGCTGCAGCGGGGGTGAATATGGTCATCGAGTCGCTCGACGCCACGTCAATGGCGGCTGCAATGATCCTGTTTCGATGCTCGGGGATGCTGATTGCGCGTTTTCGGTGATTTTGGGTTCGGGGGGCGAAGATTGGAGATGCGGAATTCAAGAGGAGGCAGCACAGTGGTATCAATTCCTTACCTCGGGGAATGTGCCCTTGGAGAAGACGCTGCATGCACAGTTAGCAAATTGATTGAACGAGTAAGCTGCATGGCGTTGATGGTGATGATGAAGACCCAGCGATGATGATGGAGGGGATGGCAGCGCTAAACGGCGGTCTCTTGGATCAGGGGCATACAACCACATGGTGTTGCGTGTGTGCGTGTGCAGGTAATACGGCTGCGCGGCGGATGGACGCCAAGGCAAAGGCGGAGAGCAGCAAACTTACATCAACAGGCAGGTTTTACCACAGGCACCGTCGCCGACGATGACGAGCTTTCGGCGGATTTCAGCCATGGTGTGCGGGTGTGTGTTGTTGATTGAGGACTGGTGGGAGGTAAAACGGCGGCGTGGACGGAGGAGCTGTTGAGATGCACGGAGGCAAAGGGGAGGCGGATGTTGGGAGTTGGATAGTTTTGGATGGGGTGGAGGAGCAACGAAGTAGGAAGTATGGACCAGAGGAAGGGATGGGAAGGAAGTGAGTGGCAGGAGAGGGAAGGAACCAGCGAGGCAGCTGCCACCAGACTAGAGGGGCGGGCAGGAGGCAGCAGGGCTGGCGCACGTCAGAGGCAGAACGGCAGCACGGGGCAAGCAGGCAGTGGACAGGCCAGGCCAGGCCAGGCCTGCGTTGTCAGCTGGTGAGCTGGTGAGCTGGTGAACCGGTGAGGTCCACTGAAGTCGCTGCCGCCGCTGCTGGCATGGCAGGCAGCTCACTCACCAGGCGGCGTCCGGGAGCTCGAGGCACGCGGCACCGGCACCTGGCATGTGAATGGCCAGCAGTCACTGGAGGCCTGTCACGGGAGGCGGGTCGCTGGCCCACCGCCCCGACAGTGGGCAGCGGACAGTGGGCAGCGGAAAGTGGGCAGCGAACAGTGGGCAATGAGCAGCGGGCAGCGAACAGTGGGCAATGAGCAGCGGGCAGCGGGCAGTGGGCAATGGGCAGTGGACAGTGAACAGTGGACACAAGGGTCATGGGCAACTTCACATGCCTCACCCCGAGTACTTAAGTACCTAAGTTATCACAACTAACCTTGGCACTGGGCATCCAACGACCGTGTTATCTACAGCCCTGACTGCTTGCACCTTGAATCAGCGAGGCGGCATTAGGACATCTGGACCGACAGCGCACACTCCAGCTCTTCTCTTCTCTCCGCCCCATCGCTGTGCCCCGTTCTGCGGACTCAACCGTTGGTGTTGCTCGTGCTCTGCACGGAGTACATGCTCAAGTACTTTGGTTGCGGAGTACTGAGTAGAGAGGACAGCTGAGCTGAGCCAGGTTACAGGGGTTCGGGGTTGCGCTTCAGTCTCAGATGAGCGGGCAAGGACAGGACTTGGGGGCAAATTCCCGTCAGCCGCGAGGCCCCCTATGCCGAGTCCTGAAAAAGTTACATGCCAAGTACTAAAGTACGTAAAGTAAGCACGGTGTATTTTGTTTGTCGGGCGGACTAGCCGACAGTGCACTCCAGGGGGGCGCGCCTGTTGACTATGAATGTTTTGGCGTCATAGGATCATCAATGGATGATGACACGGGCAGACAACGGGAATTCCGAGCCTTTTTTTTTTTCTCGGTCGTTGTTCATCAATGGCGTTGGCCCATCGAAGGCCCAGGGCATGCAGAGTATCAGGGATGTAAACGCTCTTTTTTTTTCCCTCAACACCCCAGCTCTCTCTCTATCGCATGACTTATTATTAAGTACCTGGGCACATGAAGCCTGGTCAACCATGTCTGTTGTTTCACACTGGCCCTTGGAGGCCCTTGTGCTGCCGCCCAAAAGGTTGGGAAAATATAGAGTAATAAACGACAGAAAATGAAACGGGGCAGCACTGTACATAAATAGAGTCAATTGATGGCAAAGTACCACTCCGTACGTTGGGAGCAATACAGACAGTGTCACGGTTGTGAGGTTGTGAGCGAGCGGGCTGTGGCAGTGCCGTGATGGCGGCCCAAAAATAGAGGTGGCAATCAAAAGGTGACATCAGCAGGCGAGGCATGCCGCATCGTGGGCTGGAGGCAGCCTGCGGTGCGGTACCTTGCCGTGCACCCGTTGTGCACGCGACACCAGGTAACCACGACACAAACATCACTCTGTGATTCTAGGACTCTAGGACTCCGCCAAGTACTCAAGTACTGGGTACTTACTTAAGGACCTGGGCATAGGTCAGCGGGTACCGAGTATCGAGTACCGAGTACTCCGAACTTGCTAGGCCTACGTACGAGTCCTTTCACGCAAGACGGCAACAACGACGCGTAGGCCCGAGTCCTGCCAGCCAGCCATCAGTCACCGACTCACCGTGACCACATCTCATCCGTACGTCAAAGGGCTGGCTGGCTGCCCACCTCAACGCCGGACCAGATGCCGAGAACGGGGAACAAGGACCAACATGACGACCTGCCATGCAACACAACCGGCCCCAGAGCCTCAGACCGGCACTTGTGTACATGCCATCCGTGCGCGCCCACGAGATAGAAACCACGGCACGCTGCGCCATTCCGAATCACTACGGAGTACTCCGTACGAAATGCGCTGCAGAGACTGTTGTGCGACCTCAACCCCAACCTCACGCCGTGCTGCGTGCAACTTCAAACTTACAATACATATTTCGTACTCCAGAGATACCGAGCACCGAGCACCGAGTACCCTGTACCTTCCTGGAGTCTGCGGGACGGCACGGAGAAGCCACGCCCTCCGCCCATCGCCAACCAAAAGCTGCGTCTTGATGAGACAGCTCGACGGGTGCACCGCGCCGACTGACCGCTTAATCTTACATGCTACACGGAGCACTTCGGTTTGATTCCCGCCCTCAGTTCTGGCCGCGCCGACGCAGCAGTACTGCACACGCCATTGCCCCCCCCCCGGGCAGTGTGCCACTTCAGGTCCGGTTCCCTATTCACAACATCAATGACTGTCACCTGGAGCGCTCCAGGGCTTGGTACTAGCCAGGCTGTTTCAGCACTGTCCGCCGAGCGAGAGAGGGACAACGTGGGTACCACGTCTTTGTATGATTATCAATTGAACATCCAGCACGTTTCACAAGGGCATCGTAGGGTCCGATTGTAATATAGTGCAGTCTGCTCTCTCTGCACCGTTCCAGCTGGGACGACCCTCAGTTGTTGGCCTCGCGTCCAGGTCAGATAGGTCCCAACGCTGCCGAGTACTCCGTATCTCGACATGACGCTCACATCATCGTTGGTCGGTATCCATCCCACGGACGTCGGACATTTGCCCTTCTGCTTGTTGCGCAATGTCTGCGTTCGATAACGCCCAATGCCTCTGTCCTGTACTCCGTACGTAGGTCTTGATGCCGTGTAACTGGTCGAGACTGCAGGACTTGGGGAGGGCTTTGTACTGTCCTGCCATGGACCACGCCACGTTTCCCTGCTTCCATGGAGGAAAACAGAAAAGGCGGCCGCTGCAGCCTATGCCGTCGACACGAGCATGCGCTATTGAAAAGCCGCATTCGGCCACGGGCTGCCCGGCAGCTTGTACTCTTTTCGGGGAGAGAATCAACAACTTGACAAGCTGACAGAGCTGTCTTTGAGGTGCGGAGCATATACCCAATCGTAGAAGCCAAGCCGAACTGTGCTGGGTGTCACTCTTGTTCACAAGGACGTTCCTGTACATGCCACGCGCCATCTCCCAAACACTGGTATTCCAAATTCAAAACCATCACCGTGACACTCAAAGACCAAAGGCCGGCTGCAGAAGGGTATTCTGGCTGCGCAGACGATGCCTACCCTAGACCCATCGGCCGCCATGTGGGAAAACGTGGAGCCCGCCACACAGCCGGGGGGTCTCGGCCCGGCTGGTTCCGTGCCCATCAGTCAAATAATTTCCACTCCATGTTCTCGCGACGTTGGCGGGCTCCTGTCACGCCGACTCCGAATTGCTCGACAAGGCGTCCCGGCGGCATATATTCCCCCACCGCGGGAAGGGACTGCTCTTGAAATAACACAAAGTCAAACACCGGGCTGCTCGAGCCCCTCCACCGTCAATTGACGGCCAAGCAAGGATGCAGAAGCTCGCAAAGCGAGCCGCCCAGGCGCAGCGCCAGGCGACCCGTCGAGCACGGCAGCAAATGGAGCGGGAGAAAATCGACCACCGAATGCGAAACCGCCAAGCCCTGAGAAGTGCCGTCTCCGAAGTCTGGCAGAACCTGAAGGATGCCCGACAGGCCCGGAAGGAGGACTGGGAGATGGGGCCTCTGGCGCCGAAGCGAGATCTGGGATTCAACAACTACGGAGCGTTCAGGGAGACGGCGCGACAGGACTGGACTAACCATGGCCTGCACCAGGCACGGCCGCAGCTGATTGAGAAGAGATGTGCGTGGGCTGGCGGTGCTGGGCAACTCAATCTTGCTCCTCAAGACCGAGTGGTCATCATGGACGGGCCTGACAAAGGCAAGATTGATCGCATCAGGGATGTTCATCCAGAGAATGGAACTGTCACCCTGGAGAATCACCACAGGGTATGTCGCCTTTTTCTCTTTGATGTGGCAGTACTGTAAATTTACGTGGCTTTTTTTTTTCGGCTCAATTTTTTGTTCTTCAAGAAAATCTCCCTTCACCAACTTACCTGGCTTCATGCAGGCACTATCCGTGGGCTTGTTTGATGGCCCAGCTCGGTCGCAGGCCATGCCCATCTCGGTCGGCTCGATACGACTCGTATATCCGCTTCGAAACCCGGAAATCGGCGTCACCAGGGACGTCATCATCAACCAGCTCAAAGCCGTGCCCCCCAACATGCAATCGCCAAACATGTCCCTCGACCGCTGGCAGTACGGCAGGAAGTGGGACCGGCTCGTCCCCGGGCTCAACGTGGTCATCCCCTGGCCCGAGGTCCAAGCACCAGTATTCGAAACCATGAAGTGCGACACCGTCCGCGAGCAGGTCGAGCAGCGGACATTCTACTACGGCCTCCTGTCACCACCCATGCCAGACCAGGTCCTCGACGAGCTGCGCAACAAGTACTCGCGGTTCAGAACTCGCCACGAGCCGTGGTACATTAAGCAGAAGGAGATGGAGGAGGCAGCCAAGAAGGGCCGCCTCGAGGCCACCAGGTCTATGCAGACGCCCTTGGCGGAGTTCCACGAGAGACGGAGAGAAGTACGCGACACCCTGGGCGAGCCGGAGCTCTCAGAAGACATGCTGGAAAAGATTGGAGAGTACATGGCCAAGAAGAGGGATGCGGCTTTGAGTCAGGGGGGCGTCTCGGAGGTTTCGTCACGAGCACCGGCAAGCTAGCCGTGTGCCGGGGCTGGGCAGTACAAGACGAAAGGCGACAAGCGATGCCGGGAAAAGTGTAATTGTATTTCGAGGCAGTCGTTTGTATGTCGCGAGCGCAATAGACGCACCGCAGCAGGTTTCATTGCCACGGGCTCCGTCTCACCAAGCCGCCGTCATCATTACCATCACCATCACCATCGCCATCACCATCACCATCACCATCACCATCACCATCACCACCATCATCGGGTAGGGTACCAAGGCCCTGCGTTGACCATCCAAGTTCCCCACTCCAGCTCGTTGGGATCTCGCACACGCAGCCAGCCCCTCCTCCACGCGCACACACACACGAGCCTTTGCCCCGCTCTCCCCGATCGCCTCTTATTTATTCCCTTCAGTTCCAAGCTCTTGGTGTTCTCGTGTCATTGGGAATTCGCGCTCGCCGTTCCCGTTCCCCGGTGCCTCAGATCATTTTTGCCTACCACTACTTTGGACTTTTGGGACTCACAAGACACGACCACCAAAAAAAAAAACCATGCCCCACAACCACTCTCACGACGGCGGCCATTCACACGATGGCTTTCCGGCACAGGACCATGGCCATTCGCACGAGATTCTCGACGGACCAGGCAGCTACATCGGGAGAGAGATGCCGATTGTAGAAGGGAGGAATTGGTCCGAGAGGGCCTTTACCGTGGGCATCGGAGGGTGAGCTGAATCCCCCTTTCCGCCCTTTCATCGTCGACGCCTCCTCGTACAGTCCATCACTCCGAGGGAGCCGCAAGAAGCAAGAACCACATACGCACAGTGCGCCTGCTGCC
>NW_024467583.1:0-101964 GCF_000804445.1 Metarhizium album ARSEF 1941 | reverse complement strand
CCAGAGGAGACAGACACGAGGACCTCGGACCTCGCAGGAACAGACGGAAGACGAAGCAGCGAAAAGCAAAGAGCAAAGCCCAGCTGACACAAGGCAGACCCGTGGGCTCCGGTAAGACCGCCCTCATGCTAGCCCTCTGCCTGGCCCTGCGCCAGAAGTACTCCCTCGCCGCCGTCACAAACGACATCTTCACGCGCGAGGACGCCGAGTTCCTCACGCGGCACGCGGCGCTGCCGGCGGAGCGCATCCGCGCCATCGAGACGGGCGGCTGCCCGCACGCCGCCGTGCGCGAGGACATCTCGGCCAACCTCGCCGCGCTGGAGGACCTGCACGGCCGCTTCGCCACGGACCTGCTGCTCATCGAGTCGGGCGGCGACAACCTGGCCGCCAACTACTCGCGCGAGCTGGCCGACTTCATCGTCTACGTGATCGACGTGAGCGGCGGCGACAAGGTGCCGCGCAAGGGGGGGCCCGGCATCACCCAGAGCGACCTGCTGGTCGTGAACAAGACGGACCTGGCCGAGGCCGTGGGCGCCGACCTGGCCGTCATGGAGCGGGACGCGCGGAGCATGAGGGAGGGCGGGCCCACCGTCTTCGCGCAGGTCAAGAAGGGCGTCGGCGTCGAGCACATTGTGAATCTGGTCTTGAGCGCGTGGAGGGCCAGCGGCGCCGAGGCCGAGAGGGTAAGGCAGGGCGGGCCGACGCCGACTCCGGGCCTGGACGGGCTGGAGAAGAAGTAGGCCCTCATGGCACATTTTGATGGAGAAGCAAGAGCAAGGAGAAGAAAAGCAGGTCCGCGGGCGTGACGGGATATGAAAAATATGCAAATATACGCTGCTTATCGTCGTCCCTAGATGTGTAGTATGCCCTCGTCTGTCTTTTGACCAAGAACCTCCCCTCCCCCCCCCCGCCCGCGCACGACATAATCATTCCATCGTGACATCCTCGTTCTGGCCTTGCCCGGCAGCTCCAGCTCCAGCTCCAGCTCCAGCAGCAGCAGCAGCAGCAGCGGGACCTTGCAGCAACGGCTCCCGGACGGGCTTCGAGGCCCGCGGCCACACGCGCTTGTACAAGCTCACGCCCACGGCATCCTGGGGATTGATCCTCCCGTCAAACGTGGCCTTGAAGTAGCCATGCGTGCCCAGCGGCTCCTTGACGAAGCCCGTCCGTCCTCTTCTCGTCCACAGCGGCAGGGCCTTGAACCACTCCACGTCCTCGCGGCTGAAGAACATGTACCGCACCGTGACCATCTTCTTGTGGATGTGGTACGGGTGGCCCGTCAGTATGGCCCTCTTGGCGACGACTCGGGATGTCGACGGCGGCAGGGCCGTGCCTGTGCCGATGAGACTAAGACCAATGTCCTCGTCGCCATTGGCGCCGGCAGGCGCGGGGGCGCATCTCTTGAAGAAGACGACGGGCACGGCGCCCCAGGTCATGGGTCCCATGAAGGATGCAATGACCGACTGGCCCGGGTGCACGTAGCGGCAGAACTTGTGGACGTCGTTTGGCGTGGAGCCCGGGTTGGAAAAGATGGGCTTGACGGCCATGCGTCGCGGTCCACATTGCACAATCAGCTCCTCCTTGGACTTGATGGACTTGCCGTAGTCGTTGCTGAGGCTGAACAGGTAGTTGAGGCTCGTCGTCTTGTTCTCGTGGCGGAGGAGCGAGAAGAGCGTCACGGGCGAGCCGGGCTCGTGTGATCTGGCAACGTCTGCCGCGACACCCTTGATGTGGACGTGGACGCGGGTGCCGGGGGCGACGCCGCCGACGAGAGCTTCGCGGACGGCGCGGGACCGGGACGAGTTGTAGTCGGGCACTTGGAGGAGGCGTCTCCATTCCTCGGGCTCGTGGGCGCGGTCTTCGTCTTCTTGCCACGGACTTGTGCGGAGGCTCTTGAGACCTCTGTACCGGGCCAGTCTCTCGCGGGCGAGGACGTGGGGGTGCAGCTCGATTTCGTCGGGGAATTCCCTGTCGTCCTCGGCTTCGTCGCGCTTGCGGGCGCGATACTGAGCCAGTTGCTGCGCATCCTCGGCGTCGTCTGGGATGTCCATCATTTCCGACTGTGGGTATTCAGAAGGCCCGGGGTCTGTCGGCTCGGCGGCCTGGGCGCACCCCTCGACGCCGTCTTCCGCGCCGATCTCCTCGTCTTCTTCCTTCTGGTCGTCCATTTCCATGTCTTCCATGTCGGAGCCCGAGTCGGAAACGTCGTCCAGGTACCAGGCTGATTGGTAGCTGGACGTCCCTTTGGGCACCCTCTTCTTGATCTTCCTTTCTTCGGCGTCGTCGTCGGAAAAGTAGTGGTGCTCGTCGAGCAAAACGCCCTTCTTGGGCGCAGGGGCCGCAGTCATCTCAGAATCATCCTCGGCGGCCATGACCACATCCTCGGGGGCGAGGTGGTGCAGGTCGTCCCGATCCTCGGAGGGCACCTCCAACACTTCATCAGCTTCGTCCCCGACGGCCATTTCCTCGCCCCTTTTGGCATGCCTTGGCAGGGGAGCCGCCACAATCTTTTCAATTTGATACGTGCCCCAGTCGCAGATCTGTACCAGTCTGTCGGCATTCAAGCCTCGCCCTCGAACGACGCCAGTGAGGACGGTGGGCTCCGATTCGCAGGCGGCAAACTTTATGTCCTCCGCCAGAATCCAACTTCTGTCATCCCTCCAGCGGACACCTTTGGGCGTCGTGTTGCAGAGAGATCGCATCAAGTTGGAGCATTCTTGTCTGCTATCCAGGCTGTACAGCTTGTCCTGTTCCGGGTGGAAATGCGTAATAAACGACTTGAGAGACGCTACGGTGGATTGGCGCTGTTTGGCCGGCTCGACCTTGTCGAGGCCCTGCACCGAGGTGAACAGGGTTGACATGCCCTGACTCTCGATACTTCGCAGGATCAATTCTCCAAGCGCGTCCACTTCCTCGTTGGCGGACAGAATCACAACGACGAAATCAGCAACCCGGGCAGCGTCTAGGCAGGCATTGAGTTCACGACGGAGGGGGATGTACTGAAGCTTCTGCTTGAATCGGTCGACTGACACTCGAAACGGTCCATCTTGAACCTCGGTGTCGATGTCGAGGCTCCCGTTCAGTTGTTTCACGGCGTTTTTGGCGTCGCCATCAGCGCAGAGAGGGACAACAGCAACAACTCTTGGGGCACCATCCTTTCCGGAAAATATCGAAGTCTCCTTGAGGTGTTCTCTGTGCTTGGATAAGCGAGCCTGCTTGGCCTGATTTCGCCGATCGAACTTGGACATGACCTGTTGGTGTGGAGTCCGTCTCTGTCCTCCCTCGTTCAGGACTCGACCTGCACAAGTATGAGCCACGGGGATGATCAATGGTCTGTGTCCAAAGGACTCGCTAGCAGCACATGCCTTTGGCACGATCCCTCAGTTCGTGTTTCGACGCGGCCTTTGACTTGAACGGCTTGTGCGACACCTTTGTGGTGGGGCGATGCGAATGGTTCGCAACAGCGACGGGCATTTTGCTGTTGCCCCCAGCCTTGAATCTAAAGGGTAGAGACTCCAGGATGGAGATGATCTGACCCGCAGCCAGGAAGATGTGGGCAAAGAAAAAAGAATGAGAATCAGACCAACATGAAGAGATGTGTCGCCGCCGAGCTTTTTTTTCCGTCGCAAAGGCAGGCGGTAGATGGAGGGGTTGTGGGTTATCAGGAATTTTTTGTGCGGCTGGCTTATCGATAAGTCATTACCGTCTTGCGGGTCTGAACTGAGCCGGAACGACCAATAGTGGCCAGGCGATAGCTGGTGTTTGGTGGAAATTTTGTCCGCAGGCCGTCGCAGGGTCGGCAGGTTCGCAGCACAGCCCTTTCTGCCAACGGTCCAGGTTCCGACTTGACTTTTCACAGGACGAATCTCGATGCACCATGGAAGCTGACACGATCGACGAGCCCGTGACCAAGGTGCGCGAAAATGGCGCCCTCGCCGTGGAAAGGCCCCGAGTGCAGCTCATGCCCAAGCATGAGAGAGAAAAGCTTCGCCGCATACGGGAAGCCAACAAGGCGTACGGCCGAGGCAGGAAAATCAACACCAAGAACATCAAGGACAAGAAACTCCGAAGCAGCATGAAGCGTCTCGAGGGCAAGTACCAGGACGCCGCAGTCAAGGCAAAGGACGCCGAGATCCTGCTCGAAAACACGGCCGGCTTCCTCGAACCCGAGGGCGAGATGGAGCGCACGTTCAAGACTCGGCAGGAAGAAATCGTCTCCGACGTCGGGGTAGCGACGGCGCAGAAGCGCTTCGACCTGAAACTCGACGCGCTTGGTCCCTACATGTGCGACTACACCAGGAACGGCCGCGAACTGCTGCTGGCCGGGCGGAAAGGCCACGTCGCCACCATGGACTGGCGAGAGGGCAAGCTCGGCTGCGAGCTGCAGCTGGGCGAGACGGTCCGCGACGTCAAGTGGCTGCACAACAACCAGTATTTTGCGGTCGCGCAGAAGAAGTACGTCTACATTTACGACAGGAACGGCGTGGAACTGCACACTCTGAGGAAGCACAATGAGGTGACACACATGGAGTTTCTGCCGTACCACTTCCTCCTGGCTACGATTGTGAGTCTCGCACATGATTTCTTTGCCCAGCTCCGCGTGGACTGGGAGCCAAAAAAACAAACAAACAGCAGCTAATACCTGTTTGCGCAGGGCACCGGCGGCGTGATCAGATACCAGGACACTTCGACCGGTCAGCTGGTGGCCGAGATGCCCTCACGACTGGGACAGCCCGTGTCCATGGCGCACAACCCCTACAACGCCATACTGCACGTCGGACACCAGAACGGCGCCGTCACATTGTGGTCACCCAACTCGCAAGACCCGCTGGTCAAGCTTCTCGCGCACCGCGGACCCGTCCGATCCCTAGCCACGGACCGAGAGGGCCGCTACATGGTGTCGGCCGGACAGGACCTCAAGATGGCAGTATGGGACATAAGAATGTTCAGAGAAGTCAACAGCTACCACACGCGCCAACCAGCCTCGTCGGTGCACATCTCGGACACGGGCCTCACGGCCGTCGGGTGGGGAACGCAAACCACTGTCTGGAGAGGCCTCTTTGACAAGCACGCCGCCGTCCAAGAGAAGGTGAAAGCACCGTACATGACGTGGGGCGGCGAGGGCAATCGCATCGAGCGTGTGAGATGGTGTCCCTTCGAAGACGTGCTCGGCGTAGGCCACCATCTCGGCTTCTCATCACTCATCATCCCCGGCGCCGGCGAAGCCAACTTTGACGCACTAGAGGTGAACCCCTTTGAGACGGCCAAGCAGCGGCAGGAATCCGAAGTCAAGGGCCTCCTCAACAAGCTTGCGCCCGAGATGATCGCCCTGGACCCCAACTTCATCGGCAATCTGGATCTGAGATCCGACGCCCAAAGAAAGGCAGACAAGGACCTGGATGCCCCGGCCGTGGATGTCGCCGAGGAAATCAGGAAGAGAGCCCGGGGCAAAAACGGCGCATTGAAGAAGTACCTGCGCAAGCAGCGGAAGAAGAACGTCATCGACGACAAGAGGATGCGGGTGGACGAGCTGTGGAACGAGCAGCAGAAGCTCAAGGACAAGAAGAGGGAGGAGGCCGCGGCAGATCTGGGACCAGCCTTGTCAAGATTTGCCAGGAAGGATTGAGGATAGCAGGTCCACTGACATTTGTACATGTATAGAAACTGATCATTTGGAGGGCATAGCGTATGCACACATGAATGGCGCATCAAATTTCTAACTTCTTTTCCTCCTCCTGCATCCAAATGCAGCCCATCGCCTGTCGTACGAGTGACCAGTGGTCTGCCTTGATCAACCCGTTTATTAGAGACCCATGGCTGAGCACAGCCAACTCATGTTTTTCCCCTTTTCCCTTTCCCCTTTTTTGTTATTGCAAATTACGCCACGTAAAAGCCCAAGACGCCTTTAACTCGTCCTTTCCAGGGACCAATCCGATCCCATTTTTGCCCGATTCTGTCAGATGCAGTCTCTCCTCGCAGCTCACACGCCCTTGGATTTTTTTTACAAGTCCAATTACAAGAGCTTCAAATGGCCCGTGATCTTGTCCACGACACTCTTGGGCGCAGGCCCAATGCCCAGGACCGTCAAACTGCCGGGGTCAATCTGCGTCCTGCCAGCATCCTGGATCACCTCGGCCGTGAGACCGGCGTCGAGAGCCTTCCACCGCAGGTCCATCAGCTCGGCCTCGCTCTTGACCTGCACTGCAACCTTGGCCTGGCCGCGCTTCTCCCAGCGCCGGAGGACTTTGTGCTGGGCGCTGTCGGTGGCAGAGCCGGCGAGGGCCTTGTAGCAGGCGAGCGTGGCGTGGGAGCACTGAGCGGCGATTTTGCCTGTAGCCGGGGGCGCCTTAGCTGATGACGTCGACTTTGCTCTCTCCAAAAGTCACGGTTGGGGGAGGGAGGGGAAGAAGGAGAACAAGAACCAGGCGAGGCCCACGTACCCTTGGTCATGCCCAGATCCGTCCTCACCACCAAGACGAGCTTACACTCCTCGGTGGAATCGTCGTCCAGCGTCTTGGGCTCAGCCACGCCCCTCACGCGGGCCCTTGCCCTCAGGCCCTGCCTCTGGTCGGCGGCGACGCCGTTGGCCCAGTTGGGCGCGTGGTCGAGAATGGTGTCGTCCTCATCGACGTCGCTCTCGTCGCTCTCCACGGGGTCGTCTAGGTTGCGGCGGCGTTCCTCGGCAAGCGCGGGCGAGATGAGGTAGCCGCGGGTAGTGAAGACGCCGAACAGCCAGCCGGAGATGAAGGCGGCGAGAGACGTGGTGAGGATGATGCCCGTCTGGGTGCCCTGGTCGACGGCCATGGCGATGAATTGGGCGTGCGTGTCGGATGGATGTATTTGCAAGTCGAGTACTTGCTCCGTGTCACATCACGGGCAACTGCCCCATCTTTAACTCTTCAGCAGCAGCAGCTGGCCAGCTATGTATGCAATGCACAGCACAGCACAGCACAGCACAGCACAGACCCCTAGCACTTGTGCAAACATAGCAGTGCACATCTTCGTCAAGCCACGATCCAATCGAGACCCGCTTCTGCTTCACTTCACAAAAGACGCAACCCGCCTGGCCGTCGCCTCTTCCCACACAACCAACGAATCCGTCCCATCCCGTCCCATCCCAGATGGCCAAGGCCCTCATCGTGGGCATATCTGGCCCGTCCTCCAGCGGCAAAACCACGCTCGCCCGTCTTCTGCGCGACATTTTCCCCAACACGCTTGTCCTCCACCAAGACGACTTCTACAAGCCAGAGCCAGAGTGCGTTCGCCTCGCGCCCACGACCCCCCATGCAAGTCCCCCTCTCTCCTGCAGCAGTGCTCACGCCGCGACAGACTGCCCGTCAAAAATGGCCTGCTGGACTGGGACTGCGCCGGCGCCCTGGACGTGCCCGGCATGGCAGAAGCGCTCTCTTATATCCGGCAGCATGCCTGTCTCCCGGTAACTCGCTCCACGCCGCTTGAACTGCTTCTCTCCACGCGCACTGCACCGCGGTGCCGTAGACCAGACCAGACCTGACCTGGCCCTGACGCCCTCGAAGCCGACGCTAGATTCTAAAGAAGACCGAAATTCTGTCGGGAAATGCCCTGTCCGCGAGTCGACCGTCACTGCCCTCAGGAGCAGGGTGTCTGATGCGCTGCCGTCTTCGCACCCTTTGCGCGGAGGACATCTTCGGCTGTGCCTTCTGGACGGGTTTTTGCTGTACTCGCCCTCTATGCGGGCCGTCCAGTCGTACCTTGATGTTAAACTGTTCGTGAGAGCTTCGTATGCTAGGATGAAGGCCAGGAGGGAAGCCCGCGACGGCTATGTGACCATTGAGGGATTCTGGGCCGACCCCCCCGGGTACGTCGACAAGATTGTGTGGCCGAATTATGTCGAGGAGCACGCTTGGATGTTTGACGGGGGAGATGTCGAAGGCGCCTTCAAGGCAGACGTGTTGGATCGTCAGGGCATCAAGGTGCTCAAGGAGGCACCGGTGGATGCTGATCTGGAACATGTCCTGGGATGGATGGTGGGTGTGGTGATTGATGAATTGACGAAACATTCATAGATGACGGGCCCAGTTCATAGGATAGACATTTAACGGCATGACCTTGGTTCCGTTGATGCCCTGGATGTATTGTCGCCACCCAGTTTACCTGCGCCATACACATCTGCCAAGCGACATCCGGCTCGTCTGTCCAACTCGATGCCGTGGATCAAGATCTTTTTTCCCAAAGGGCATTCAAATACGACCTCTACCTCCATGTGCGTCGAATCCATACCAAGACCATAGCGAGGTGTATCCTCAATGATTGGATTCCGCCGCTTCGTCTCTTTCCGCGCTCATAATTCGTATAGCCGCCTCGGCAGCCTTCGTCTTGACTTCCTCCTGTGTCACACCATCAACAATCTCGGCAACGACTCTTTGACCCACCAGGACACGACATGTAAATGCCTTTTCGCCATCCGGCGCCTTCTGCACATCAACATCATATGTGACCGTCTGAGTGACCGCCATCTTGCCCAAAACTTCCTTGGGATGTCGGAGCTCAACTCCGTCTTTGATCAGGCGGTCTAGAATTGAAAAAACCTCGAATTTCTCGAGCACGCGCTCACAAGTCTCGATTGAACCAGAGTCAACCCACACTGCGCCAATCAAGGACTCGAAAATATCAGAGCAGAATTTCTTGGCTTGGAGTCGGGCAAAAAGAGTCCATGGGTACTGTGATCCCTCTCGGAGCGCCATCAGAATCCCGCCACGAAGTGCTTCATATCTTTTCAATGTTGCGACTTGCTCAATCCCAATCGCCTCTGAAGAATGCCGCATAAATGTCCACAGGTATAAAGGTCTCGCCTCCTTATCAATAATCTGCAAGTCGCTTGTCACGCCCGTTTCTGTCCGCTGCACCTGGCATTCAAAAGACAAAAACGCCAAGAAGTCACCATTTACCATTGCTGTTTTTAACAAATGCATCTGATGATGAGCTAGGGGCGGCTCAGCGGTGTACGCCTTTCTCACGATGATAAAATCCAGTATGGCGTCGCCGATGAACTCCAAATGTTCGTAAGATCGCCGGTTGTAGTCGAACATGCATGACGGGTGTGTCATGGCTTCAATCAGCAACGATTTTTTCTTGAACTCATACCCGGCCAATTGTTCCAGGGGTATCAGCTCTGCCGGCAATACGTCATCATCTTTTGCCATCCCAAAAAGCAGCGCCCGGCTTTCGTCGGCATCTTGCCATTGGACTTCATTGACGAACAACGATATGCAACTCTGCGCTTTCGTGATGCCCCCGTTTACGTACGAAGCTCCAATAAGTGCCTCTACTACATCAGCCAGGGTCTTGGTCGACAATTTTCGAGGCGTTGCTCCGTCCGGATTCTCCAAATAGTTATCCAGGTACAATGGTCGCCACTTAAAGCCAGTAAAGGACTTTGTAAGAATGAATTTGGCGAGCCCCAGTTCTGTGGCTGCTCTGGAGAGTCGAGAGTTGCTTACAAGTCGGTCTTTGAAGAATGACAGATATCCTTCGGGCCATTCCGGATCTGTACAACAATGTCAGTCGTTATATACGAGGAAAAGTTTGTACACGGGACTTACGAATAGCGGAGACTTGTATAGCAGCGCAGTATTTAAGAATAGAGTCTCCAAGAAATTCAAGCCGTTCATAGTTGACGGGCTCTACTGCGCTACGGGAGCTGATTGCCTCTCGAACAAGCCCGAGTTCCGTGATGTTGATTCTTTTTAGTAATGTGGTCGATAGTTCCTTCGCAATCAATGTGACCTCCAATTCGTGTATAAGAGACGGGATAAGCATGCCAAACTGTGCGAATTTGAGAGGAATACTATCCACCCTTGCCAGGCATAAAGGAATAACTTGAGGGTATAGCTTCGTCGTTGCGGGTTCAGTGTCAGAAAGAACGGGATGCAGGAAGTCGGATCGCTTAGTCCACTTCTTAACCACCAAGTATGGCACGTCGGCTGGAGCATTTTCGTAGTCAAACATTGAGCCCTGGATACTTTCAACCGGCGGCTTAGATGGGAGGAGGCCTAGATAGTGAAACGGGATGTTTGACTCGTCTCGAATCAAGTAATTTCCTTCCACATCGTCACTGCTGGTTGGGTCAAGGCTCTTAACGCCAATTCCACCCATTGATACATTGCTGTCTTTGGCCCAAATTCTGACAACGTGATGCTTTTCCTCAATTGGCCATCGATGTGCAAAGGGAAGTGCCAACAATGCCGAGGTGTGATCTGGCATCGCAGCTACATCAGCGGCAGAGACGGGGTGATGGGAGTCGAAATGTAGCTCGCAGAGATCACTACTGTTGAGGTACAGCTGAATGTTTCGGATCTGTTCAATTTGAACAGGAAGAAGCACATTGTACTCGGATTCGCCGTGCGTCTCGTCACAGCATCTGAGAGAGTAAAGCCATGGCTGGTCTTCCTCTTTCCAGGCTCTCGCCACTCGAAACCAGGGGTTGAGCAACGGTTCCACTTGCACTTCTGGTGCTCTGTTCTCTACACCAGGTAGCGTTATGTCTTCATATCTGAAGGGTAGTAGGTGCTCATTCACCAAACCAGCCTCGTACAAAGCCCGGTAGGCCTGAAAGGCGGCATCTTTGGTGGCATTCTTTTCCGAAAGCCAGCAAAATTTGCCGTCAATGTGGCGAATTTCGGTGGGAACAAACGATGGAAGAAGTATAGTGGCACTCAATTTTACCTTTGAACTTGAGTCCCAGTCTTCATGGCGATGAATAATATAGTCCGGTCGACTGTCGACAAACTCTCCGTGGGACAACACTCTGCAAAAATGTTCTAGATGTGATTTTGCATTATCGAAGTCAAGCCTGGCTCCAGTGGACTCGACTTCCAGAAAAGTTGGCGACGGCTCTTCAGAGTCCTCGATGCATTGTATCGTGCGGATCTCGCGCTGGGTGTCTTGATAGACAGCTTTCATGTTTTCTTCTAGTGCTTCCCATTTACCAACAGCCGATGGAGAAGACTGAGTAAGTAATATGAGTTTGGACTCTTTCATTCTAGCCCTTCCCCGTCGTTGTACAAATGACTTTGGAGTTTGAGGGTCATCAAAGCAAATGACCATGTTGCAAGCTGGAACGTCAATCCCTTCCTCCAAGACGGACGTAGCAATGAGAACATTGATCTTTCCTGACCGGAAGCTTTGTAAGGCTGCCATTGGGTCTGAGGTATTGCCCATAATTTCGTTCAAGACATTTCTCCTACTTTGATGGTTGGATGTCCCAACCATTGATGCAATGCGATGCTTCTGCACAATCCGCGGACACGCTACCAGGAGTTCCCGGAGAGCACTCGCAGTTGCTCTCTCCTTGACGAAAATAAGACAGACTGTTGACTCGTCTGCCGACGCAAGTTCTTTGACAAGGGTACTGGCCTTCCCGGAGACTTCACTGCCACAAAGTGGCATTGGAGGTGGGCACGAAGGGGAAACTCGACGCAGAAAATCGGCCAAGTACTTTTTCTCAGCATCCAACCAATCATTGAAGATATTGTCAGTGTTGATGAGGGCCAGGAAGGCATCAACAGACTTCCAGATGTACACATCCGCGGCCCAGGCTCCAAGTTGCTCTAATATCTCGACGCTGCGACCCCACAAGCCCTTGATCTGATTCTGCGCAAAAGTGTCGTACTTTTCGACAGCTCGTACTAGCGCTCGACGACTTCGGTCCGAAGGGTCTTCCTGAAGCCTTAGTATATAGGGGTCCTTGGCTATATCGAGACTCAGGAACTCCTTTTGCAAACGGTGCATTGACTCTGTGTACTGCAACAAGGGAGATGCGTCATGAACGATACTATATATCTGCGGTCGCTTGACGCACCTCAACAGTTCTTCTCGATGCCTGGTAGGCGAAATACATTTAGCGTCTAGTACTGCCTCAAGAATCTTCATGTTCTCAATATCCTCTGTCATGCTAGGAGTCGCTGTGATGCCGAGAACATTCGGGACGCTTTTGGCCGTGTGCTTGTTACGGTGGTAGAAATCTGACATGATTTTACTCCCTGGATGCTTTCCTACACAGTTATGTGCTTTTTTGCGAAATCAGCATGTGAGGCTCCCGACGTAACTACGGCTCTTTGGCTAACCTTCGTCAAATATTACGAGAGAAAGCCGCTCAATGGTGATGAATGCGTGGCATAGTGCATCGAGAAGAACCTGGTAGGTTGACACAACCACGCGTGTCCCATCTAGAATCGCATGCCAGATTTCGGCCGACCATGTGTCAACCTGATCATGGCCGGTAAGCAGCTTCATGGGTACCGATGCGGCTTGCAACCGAATCACGTCGAATTGTTGGCCACACAATGCCACAGTTGGCGCCAGAAACCATATTATCTAGATATCACATTAATAAAATCAATCAAATGAGACATTTCCAAGCTCAGAAATACTTTATCAGGAGCGGATCGATCCAGCTCGGCTTTGATACGTAGAACCGCACTTGAAGGGGTCAGGACTCATGTTTGTTATGGAAAACTTGTTGAGTAGCAGGAAAGCTGAGGGGTAAAGACGACATACACTTGTGTTTTGCCACTTCCTGTGTCCATCTAGTCGACGAAATCCAGTCAAAATCAGGGGTCAAGAAGAGTTGAATAGTTGTGGCAATGGGGCAATCTTACCACAACAATGGCATTTTGTCTGAGGCTCTGGTCGAGCATCTCTAACTGGTAGGCTCGAGGGGACATGACCGTAGCAGAGGGCGTTTCGCTGGTCTCATCGTCACCAACGATGCCGTGTTGTAGGACATGCTCGGGTTGTTGCTGGGACGAAGAAATCAGAGAAGCAACAGAGATTGCCTCCCTATTATCAAGGCACTCTGTCGGCGTGTCATTTTGATCATCCATAGTCCGGTCTTTCTCCAGTGAAGCGCCGGGTACTTTGGTTTCGTTGGAACTACAAGAGCCAACGAGACATGTGGCCGGAATCATGTTTCTTTGGTGAGAGCCACTGGGGACGGCACCATTCAACCACCAAGTAGGGCGCAGAGCTTGCGAATGGGGTGGACTCAGGCCACACGGATGAGACAGACACCAAGAAGAGGCACCGCCATCCGTGAGAGCTGAGTCAGTGGTACCAGGAAAGGGATTCCAAGTTGGGGATGATGAATGTCTACGAGGATGTGAGTCACTGCTGCAGCTGCGGGCTGCAAAAGGACGACAATTCACACCACAAGAATCGACGAAACCGAACGGGCGAAGGCTGTCTGTTTGTTCGTGGCACAATCCGCAAACCGAGGCGGCCGGGTCGAAGAAGTGGTGATGTTCAATGGGCAGTCGCTGCTGAGTTTTAATTTGGACTTTGACGTCTTTAAATGGTGCAGGGCTAAAGAGACGAAATTGACGAAGGCTGGGATGAAGAATATTCAATGGACGACCGTCGAGCAGGTTCCTCCTTAGCAACGAGCACATTCATACGTGGCATTTGTCCATGCAAGTCGAGAAGAGCTTGTGTTGAAAGGCTTTGTCGGGAGTCGGGACCACCTAAAGTCGGAAAGAGCCAACAAACCTTTGGCACGTGCCAAGGGTCTCCCGTTTGCTAACGTTATTCACAGGTTGCATCGATCTCCCAACAGCACCTCTCGGCCTTGCTCGACGGGAGACAGGCTGATGGCCGTGATTTTAATTTTCAGTCTTTATTTGCAAAGCCGAATGACGGTTTGCCCATACTGGTTACACGCACCGCCTCGTATCCAGACGATTGGCTCACGACCATCGATATCGGCATCTAGATCGAAACCGGCTGCCTCGCTTGTTACAACCTCGCATTATCAGAACGACAGCGACACCACAATCCACCACATGTCGCGCATCAGGCCGAGCCACGTTATGACCGATGCCCACCCGGCACCACTCATTCTTGTTCAGCCCCGAGGCAAAAGTCCCGTGCAGAGGTTCCAGCTTGGTTTCGTGAGCAAGAATGGACATGTACGCCGCAGGCTTCAATGCCTGGAATCAATTATGCTTCGCGCCGCGGCCGCAGAATGACATTGAGCCTGAGGATTTATCGACCTTTACAAAAGTCCTGCATGACGACCACCTTGGACGGCCTCGACCAGGCTTGCACTACACACTAGGTGCGTATGAGAAAGGATGAAGCGCCCGGCCACCTGAACCACGGCCTTGAAAAGTTCCCTTGGTAGACTCGAACCACTTTGAAACTTACACTTCACAATCTGCAGTCCGTGGCCACGCCGGCTATCATTGTGCCGGATTCGGTGTCCAGACTGCGAGTGAGGGAGATTTCCGGCACAGCTACGAAGCGTGCCTCGCCAGCAATGGTCTCACTCTGACCTTTGGTCCTCCACGTACAGCCGCCAGAATTACGAATGCGAGCCCCGAGCTGAACCAGCATACTCTAACGGTGTATCCTTGCTACCGTGACTTCGTATCAAAGTCTAATTCCACGAGCTGGCCATGTGATAGCCAGGTCCAAGAAGTGGCCGCCTTCGCCGCTGGGTTTATAATCCTCTATAAAAACGGCAACGTGGCCACGATGGGTGATCCACGGTACCAGGACTGCCTCGCTAGAGAGATTACATCGGATGAGTGAGTTGTCGGAAACTTTGCGTGAATTGGCACGTTGGTCTGGGAAGCAATCAATTGGGCTGATCGTGCGATACGTAGACCAGCCAGTGAGCCGGGACTTGTACCTGATCTGATCGATCTCGGAGAACCTATAAAGCACGTTACTGCCGGTGGTTATTGCCTTGCGGCACTCACTGAGAGCGGAAGCATTTACATTTGGGGCCAAAAATTCTCGGGATCAAGACAAAGCGGCCATTCCGCATTTGCGGACTTGTGTGACGTACCCAACTACCTCGGCGTCGATGGCGACAAAGATGTACAGGACGTGGCGTTGGGGGATAGCCACGCCATTGCATTGACAACAGATGGCACTGTCTATGTAATGGGCCGTAACGATAACGGCCAACTTGGCCTAGGACAAGGCGTGAACATGGACGCGAAAACATGGACAAAGGTAGGGCTGGGTATTTCAGCCGACCAAGTCGTAGGAGTAGCTGCTGGGCCGAAA
Source organism: Metarhizium album ARSEF 1941 (assembly GCF_000804445.1). Lineage (NCBI taxonomy): Eukaryota > Fungi > Ascomycota > Sordariomycetes > Hypocreales > Clavicipitaceae > Metarhizium > Metarhizium album. The sequence goes on along the minus strand of NW_024467583.1, from coordinate 86,913 downwards.
TCATCATTTATTTTGACCGCACCGAGGATAGCGTAGGCAAGCTGGATCCAGGATAAATCACATTGTACTTTCAGGTAGACTGTCGTTGAGAGGGCTCATTGAGCATTTATGATCTTCTATTTTACATCAAGCTTCCTATCAATTCCCCGCTACGCTCGCACATCATAGACTCGTCAGATAGTCCTCAATTTCCTGAGGCGTGAGCTTTCTGAACCGAGGACCCGTCGCTCCTTCGACGCCCTCAATTCCCAGCAAGTGGTCAGCAGGAGGACCAACAATACCTACAATCTCAGTCAGCAGCCGGAAAAAAAAACGAACCGTTCCCAGGTTGCGCAAAGAAAGCGACATACCAATCTCGATGGAATCACCGTTCATCTCTCCTTCAATATTATCCTTCAAGGTCAAAAGGGCAATGTGAATTGCATCCTCTAGCTCCAGTTCCTCAGAGTATCTCTTCTCCAGGAAGGTCTTTGCCTTGGTCGCGCTCTTACCGATAGCTGTAGCTTTCCAGGGAAAGTAGCTACCCGTAGGGTCGACCTGATACAGCATGGGCCCGCCCTTTTGGATACCACCAGTTTTGGACGTAGGTTTCTTCTCCTCACCTTCAGCAGCGGGAGTCTCGTCCTCAGGCTCGATTCCATCATCCCAACCAGCAACCAGCATGCTCACACCGTAGGGTCGAACACCGGCTGACTGCGTAGCTTCCTGCATAACTCTCGCAACATCCTGGACCAATATTCTGGTAGGGGGATACTCGTTGTAGACTCGCTTGTAGCCAGTATGAGAAACTTTGCGTGCCCGGTCGACAAGGACTCGGTAGTCGGGGCCCATGCCAGAATAGACAGCGCCAATGTTTGGTGTGATGTTGCTGATTTTGGACACTGAGCTTTGGTCGGCGAGAGGCGAGGACGACTTCTTTTCGGTGGCGAGAACAATGCCGTTGGTAGCTAGTATGAGGTTAAGTACTGGAAAGATACATAGAAACGTGAAGAGTTGCGTATGGAATTTACAAACCTTTGATACCGAGGGCCGTAATGCCCTGGTTGACTGCGTTCAAGGCATATTCTTTGGAGCATCATGTTAGCAATGCTGCAGATACCGTGTCTTTGTAGTGGCTGGGTCAAGGGGGTTCTAATAAGTGGCATAAGAGCTCTCCGTACCAATCTGCACCAGCTTTCCACTACACAGAGATAATTAGCTGAGCTCTAATCCCGTCGTCACCGCGAAGTGACATCAAGGCCATCTTGCCAACATACCTGGGAGAGAACGTTGTCAGAGAGAATGAATATCGATCCGCCATAGCTGCAGAGGTCACCAAAAAAGGGGTTCGGTGGTATTGGTCCTGTAGAGTGACTAATTGGAAAGTTGACGATGTCGAAACAACTTGGATGTTCCCTCCAAAGCAGCGTGGGACGGCGGTCGCCCAGGCACGGGCGGAGCTGCGCGTCAAGCTGGTCTGGGAGCTTCCTCTTACCCGGCGAATGGGTTTGACCGAACTCCGAGGACCCACCTGCCTCCTTGCCCGTCTTCGTTTTGCCACAATGAACGCGGTCCTTTGGTTTGATAGCCTTGGTCTTTCGTGTCCATGATGAGGTGGCCTCAACGCCGACCTGGAGGCTGAACGTCCTTGAAGCTGCACAAGACTGTGTAACAGTCTTCATCTCTCAACCCTTTTCCTCACCTGCCGCAGGATCTTTACTTTGTATCAACTCCGTCTGTCCTTCAATTTTGAAGGCAGACAATGTGGTTTGACGTGCGGCCACTTAGCCTAATGGGCTGATTTAACCGTAGCGCATGGAACGCCGTTGAACCTCTACAGCGCACCAGAACTTGATTCACCATCACGGCTTTAGCCTATAGTGCTACGATGGACTCTCAACCGTCTGAAACCGCAGGCTCTTCATTTGAGCGCCGACGGATGCCGTACTCTTCCTCACTGCCGTCGGAGCGAACCGAGACGTTCAGACGACCAGAGTCTCGGTCGGCCGACAATAGCACGGCCGCAGAGGAAAAAGCAGAAGCTTCAAGCCCCCAAGCGAAACCGCAAAGTCGTCGCTACGGCCCACGGACCTGTCGAATATGTCTCGATACGGAGCACCCCAAATTCCCCACGAACATCCCAAGGGCATTTGGCGTGTCGACATCGTCGTCGCGGCCAGTATACGAATCGGACGACCCGGAGCTAGGCCGGCTCCTGTCACCTTGCAAGTGTAAGGGCTCGTCGAGATATGTTCACGAGGGGTGTCTCGACGCATGGCGGTTGACGAACCACACTGCCACGAGAAACTACTGGCAATGCCCGACATGCAAGTTCACATATCGATTGGCGCGGCTGCATTGGGCGTCGAGGCTCAGCAGCAAATACGCGCAGATTTTCCTGACAGTAGTGGTTCTCGTCGTCAGCCTCTTTATTCTAGGATTTATTGCAGATCCCATCATGGACTTGTGGTTTGATCCTGTAGGTTCCATTGCAGATACGGTATCCAGTGTTGTGTCAGATCTGGATGCCGTGCGGCCGCCGGTATACGAGGAGCCCAGCACGTGGACTGAGCATTTCACAAAGGGCTTCTTTTCCCTGGGGCTGATCGGCGCCATCAAGTCCTTTGTCGCAATGGGTCCGTGGCATTGGATCAACTTCCGTGCCGGCGGGCTCTTCGGGTCTGGCAGACGCGGCGGCACTGGCAGGAGCAGGATGGACAACTTCAACCTGCTCTTTGTCATCATTGGAGCACTTACGTTTATGATGGCAGTGTGGAGGTTTGTCAAGGCCATGAGTGCGCGGATTCTGACCAATGTCAGCAATAAAGTTATGGATGTGGGTGACGACGATGACGATGACGATGATGAAGCGATGCGAGACGGCGGCGATGCTGGTACAAGCTAATGAAGAGATTAGGAAGAGACAGGTAGTCACGGGAAGTCGCAGAAACACGACTGGTACCAATTGTCAATCACTTGGCATGCAGTGTAGTTTTTTTTCTCGAAGACGTGCTTTATGATTTTGTAAACATTGCACGCTCTTAAGTTGCCTCGACTTTGCTCTTCCATGTCAAGGCAACTAGTCTGCGTGCAGAGATTGAAGGTCTAGCCGATGCCTTGAGCCCGTGCCGTTTTGGCTAAGCGTGCTCGCCGGTGCAGGCGTGACAGGTCAGGAAGCATCAACTCGATGCTCAAACACTGTTTTGGTGTGTGAAGCTACTTGGCGTCTACTCAGTACAATTTGTACAAAAGTCGTGGGCGGAGTGCCTTGCGCTGCTGATACATTTCTTCTTTTTTATTTCTATCCTGTGTCAGACTACCTCCCGTAGTCACGCTGGGTTGACCGGTTCCTTGGAGCATCATGCCTCAGCCCTAAGCCTAAGCCTAGGCCCATGCCCGCACCACGTGTCGCGCAATGCACTAACAGCATCGTCCATGTCCGAGTACTTAGAATGACGATATTGCAATAGGCTCAGCAATCCACTTACGCCGTGCCTATACATCCTTAAGATTTGAACCACAACCTGTCCGACTTGCTGTCTGTCGACTATGAGCGACCGTTGACGGCGGCTCCAATGTAACTTAATTAGTAATAACTGGAGCCGTTCATCCCCAGTGGGTTTGGCAAGGTGCTGATGGGTCCATCCTTGCACCAGTTGACTTGCCACTTTCCTGCAAGACGACCTTGGCGGTCGCCGTAGACTCCTAAAGTCACCCAAACTCCCAAGCCGGCCTCACAACCGCAATCACGCGAACGGCCACCTCCTCCGCAGAGACAAGCCGCGTCCCTTGCGACCACCTTCGTTTTTCGACGTCGTTTTCTTCTTCTCCTTTCTTGGCAGCCTGCTCTTTTCCCAAGCGGCTGTCTGCCGCCGCCACCTCAAATCTCTGAGGACTCGCCCGGGATTTCCACAGCCAGTCGGGACGGGACCGCCATATCGCAACCACCCCAACACGAAGCGCGTTTCTAGAAAGCGACTTTGCACCGGCACGGCCGAATGCTGGGGACGACGGCACTGCTGCCCAGGAGACAGGATTGCGACGAAAATAGATGATAGTTGTGCCTGTTAAACGACGCGAATAGCTAGCTGGCCACGATGCATCTTCCATACCCGCCACGAAAGCGTTCAAGTCCGCCGCCGTTTCGGCCCATGTCATCAAATATATCTCTGCTCAGACGGAGCAGGTTAAAAAGCATCTCTATTGGAGCCTTGCTGTTCTTCGGCGTGCTGTACTTCCTGTGTGGAGGCAAAAAGCCGGATCCTTACCACGAGCATGTGCCCTCGGGCCATCCGTCTGTTGTCTTGGTGACGGTAATTGACCCAAGTGAATGGGACCCGGCGTATTTGGCCACCATAAAGGAGAATCGCGAGAAATATGCTGCGAGACACGGTGCGTTTCTTAAGGCATTCCCCAACGCCAAGTGGCATCAGTAGCCCGCCTACAATGCAGTACTAACCACCCAAAAGGCTACCAAGCAATGGTCGTCAACGCCCTAGACTACGATACGCAGGGATCCCCACGATCATGGGCCAAAATATTCGCCATGCGTCACGCTCTTTCCAAATATCCCGATTGCAAATTCATTTGGTATCTCGACCAAGACGCCTACATCATGGACCCAACCAAGAGCCTGGACGACCAGGTCACGAGGCCCAGCAGACTGGAGAGTCTCATGATCAAGGACTACCCTGTCGTGCCCCCCGATAGCATCATCAAGACGTTTTCTCACTTGCGGGGCGAAAACATCGACTTTATCGTCAGCCAGGACAAGGAAGGTCTTGTACACAAGAGTGTTGTCATTCGCAATGGAGAATTTGCCAAGTTCTTTGTCGAGACGTGGTTCGATCCCCTATACAGGAGTTACAATTTCCAAAAGGCCGAGAGACATGCATTGGTACGAGTTGCCGGGAACCCCCTTGTTTCGCCCACGCCCACGTATCCAATGTAGCAGCGTTGACAAAAATGTACAGGAGCACATCGTCCAATGGCACCCGACCATCCTTTCCAAGCTGGCGCTCGTCCCGCAACGAACGCTGGCATCATACTCGCAGTCCGACGCTGGCGAAAGATACCAAGAAGGTGACTTTGTCGTGCTCTTCCACGGTTGCACAAACACGGGCGAGCAGAGCTGCCAGACAGAGTCGTCACCCTACTGGGAGAAGTTGAAGAAGGCAATGGGCATACCATGAGCGGGCGTGTGGCAAGGATGAGATGAAAGAACGCAGTGCGTTGTGATTTGGGTGATTTATGGACCAAACCTGACGTTTTTTCTTTTACTCTTTTATAATTTTGGAGACTTTGGTTTCAGTCGAGTCTGGCGTTGCAGGTTTGAGTAGACGCGCTACGAGCGACGAGGCGGAAAAAGAGGTTGCTGGTACGGGAAAGGAACCATGTATGTATTTGAAAGGCACGGCTAGGGATATTTCTGCCCGGTATATTATTGCTCCGCGATGGAGCAATGTTGGAGTATGTTGCAGACATGGGATTGAATTTACAAAATACATCATAGTGCCCCTATGCGGGTGCGGGCTGCTACGGGCTTTGCGTGAGTAGGATTCGCAGGACTCGTTGAGCCACGACTTGTGTGTTGGTGTGCTTGAGGCCGTCGTGATGTCGGTGAAGGAGCATCTCACGATCCCCGGCACGGTTACGAATTACGATGCGGCATGCGCGGTTGCTCTGGAAGGGCACGTACGCAGTGTATATCCTGGGCGGGAGCTGTCTGCGAGATGGGACTCAACGTGATGAGATGACATCCCGAGGGGCCAGAGATACGTCAGCCCGACCACTCCGTACGGTCCGTGATGTCTGCGCGGGGGTCGGGCTCGTACGGACGGGATGGGAGGAGGGAGCATGGCTTCGAGATGGTCGGCTGCGCAAAACACAAAGGCGCCATTGTGGTGGAAACTCGCCCGATTGGCAGGCCGATGTTGTCAAGGCCCGTAGGCAACGTTGACTGCGCGGGTTGATTTAGCCACAATGGAACATCGAACGTGGCCGCAGGGGAGGGGCCCAGGGGGCGGATCAATGCGACGATGCGATGACGGGTCTGGACCAGACGCAGCTCTGGACTACGGCGAGGGACGGCGGGCGGCTCCACTGGAAAAATGTCCAAGTACAGGCCGTCCCCCGCCTCTGTTTTCGACCGAGATCTACGGAGTAGGTCGACCTGAGCTCTGGTCCCCGACTGGTCAGCGGTCAGAGGTCAGACTGGTCTGAACAGGTCTGCAGGTCCAACAGGTCTGCTCGTCCGTCTGCTGCTGGCGCTTTGGAGCGAGCACCTGGGCAGTCGAGAATCAGATGCTAGATGCACTTGCTCTTCTGCCCCTGATAGCCCCGAGACACACTTCGCACATGTCATAGGTCATTGAGGCAACCAAGCAAGAACTCGCCTCGTCGTGCTTGCCGCTTGTAGCAAAGGGCGCTCTCGCCGGCGCCAGACGCCCTCGGTTATCCGAGCCCGACTACAAAATCGACGACGTCAAACCCGCGCTTTTTTTCTGCTCTCCCCAGCCCACCGTCCTTTTCGCACGGCCGCTGCCGGCATTTCATTTCCTTTTGCTGTTCTCTCCTTCTTCATCCGTGTATCCAGCATCTGGAACACAGACGACGACGTAGAGGGCCGTCATCCTGTCTCGTTCCCTCCTTGTTCGCCCGCCATCATCGGCTTCACTGCCGGATCTCATTGGACAGACGCCACCGCCATGCCTGGGAGCTCGCGAATGCCCGTCAGTCTCCTCGGCGGTTTTGAAAAGGTCAAGCGCCGAGGACCTGCCAACCCTCTCGACTTTCTCACCGTCGACTTGTACGTGATATCCCCGTCATCCTCTGGTTTTTCTCGTCCGCGTTGGTGAAACACCTTCCGTTCAGGCCTACTATCCAGCTCTCCTCCTCCCATGTGGTGCTTCTTTGCGCATGCCCGTCATGGGCTGGCTGGCTGGCCGAGGCGCATTGGCGCACTCCATGTTGGCCCGACTTGCCAATTGCCAATTGGTCGTGACGTCAAGCATCCCTCCAATTGGCGTCGCTCTCATGTCCCGTTTTCTTCACACACCACACCGAGATAACATCCCTTCTCACCGCATGCTCCTCCGATTTCTCTTGGCTGACACCTCATCTCTCTGTTGCTGCTAGACTGCGGAACGTCGTTTTCTACTACTTTGTCCTCCGATGGTCCCGACGTGCTTTCTGGAAGCTCAAGGGTCGAGGCCTGATCGGCGCCGTCCTCGAGTTGTACCATGTAATCCAACGCACGTTATACGGTTATTTCCTTCGCGCCCCTGGCGTGCGCGGCAGGGTTCAGAAGCAGGTTAACGATTCCATTGCTCAAATGTCGTCCAAACTCATTGCACAGACGGATACGCGGTACTTGACCCTCCCCAAGGAGGGCTTGACCGCAGATACTGTGCGAGCCGAACTCGAGACGCTGGCCAACCTCGACCATGCCCGTTGGGAGGATGGGCTCGTCTCCGGAGCTGTCTACCACGGCGAGGACGAGCTCATCAACCTGCAGACCGAGGCTTTTGGCAAGTTTACCGTTGCCAACCCCATCCACCCGGATGTCTTTCCGGGCGTGCGCAAGATGGAGGCTGAGGTCGTCAGCATGGTGCTCAACATGTTTCATGCCCCTCCTGGAGCTGCTGGCGTTTCGACTGCGGGCGGGACGGAAAGCATCTTGATGGCTTGTCTGGGCGCTCGCCAAAAGGCGTATGCCGAGCGCGGAGTAACGGAACCTGAAATGTATGTCTCAACATCTGAACAAGGATGTGGCAAGTTGTCGTACCCGTGTCGTGCATGTCAACCGTGTCAGAACGTGGCAAATGGCTAACCATTGTCTTGGCAAAACAACGACGACGACAACAACAGGATTCTTCCTTACACTGCACACACCGCCTTCCGCAAGGCCGGCGATTACTTTGGCATCAAGATTCACCTGGTCGACTGCCCCGCACCCAGCTACCAGGTCGACATCAAGAGAGTAGCTCGTCTGGTCAACCCCAACACGGTTCTGCTTGTCGGTTCTGCTCCCAACTTCCCTCACGGTATCATCGACGACATCACCGCCTTGTCGAGACTGGCTGTCCGCAAGAAGCTGCCCCTCCACGTCGACTGCTGCCTGGGGTCATTTCTCGTGCCGTATCTCGAAAAGGCCGGCTTCGAATCGGAGCTTTTCGATTTCCGTCTCAAAGGTGTTACCAGTATCAGTTGCGACACCCACAAGTACGGCTTTGCCCCCAAGGGTAACTCGACCGTGTTGTACCGCACAGCGGAGCTGCGCCAGTACCAGTACTATGTCTGCCCTGACTGGTCCGGAGGCGTTTACGCGTCTCCCGGTATTGCCGGATCGCGCCCTGGCGCATTGATCGCCGGCTGCTGGGCGAGCTTGTTGACTGTAGGCGAGGCCGGCTATGTGGATGCTTGTGTAAAGATTGTCGGTGCCGCCAAGAAGATTGCAGAGGCCATTCAGTGTTCTGGAACGCTCAATGGCGAGCTCGAGATTGTCGGCAGGCCCCTCGTTTCCGTGGTTGCCCTCACCGCTCTTCACCTCAACATCTACGACTTCGCCGATGCCATGTCGAGCAAGGGATGGCATCTCAATGCGCTGCAGAATCCTCCAGCGATTCATGTGGCTGTAACCATGCCCATTGCCAAGGCGTGGGAGCGCCTGATTCGTGACCTCGAGCTCGTTGTCGAGGAGGAACGCGAGAAGGAGAGAACGCGTCAAGTGGAGGGCAAGGGGCCCAAGGGCAAGGCCACGGGCGACTCGGCTGCCCTGTACGGTGTAGCTGGGTCTTTGCCAAACAAGAGTGTTGTCGTGGACTTGGCAAAGGGATTCCTGGATATTCTATACAAGGCATAAGATATTAGGGAAAGGGGCGAGAAGGAAAAAGGCCGGGGTCAAGTGCGGATATGGGAGGCATGTTGTGTAAGCCAAAAAGGAGCATGTTTTTTTACAGCGGAATGTTTTTCATCTCGTCTTTTTTTCCCCCTTGCCGTCGGTTCGAGAGTAAAGGAGAAAGAGAGAGAGAGAGAGTTTCTTGTTTATGGAGGCGCCCTCGGCGGCATCATCATCAAAGTGTCAATACAACACTACAAAGTCGCGGCGGGTGTAATTTCTAATCAAGACATGGATGGAGCGGGAAGATGGGAGATTTCCGTCGTCTTCCCGCGACAGAGCCTCAGTGAATTGGGTCCTAGGACATGGGAACTCGCCAAGGCGACAGAGGCCGTTCTCCGCACGTTGTCGTCCCGGGGAGCCAATCTGCTCAATTGGGTGGCGCGGACGTGGAGGAGAAGGACGACGACGACTAAACACAGCCTCACTTTTGTGTTTGTTACTGTGAATTGTTGTTGCCGCAGCTCCTTTGCGAGCGTCTGTCCGATGACGAAAGAGGCAGCAACACCAGCACACCACCGTCTGTGCCGCCTTGGTCGCTCATCCGTCGGGTTGGTCCGTCAGGTTCAGTCGGGTTTTGCTTGCGCGCTGTGCCTTTTCCCTTTCCCGCTTTCCCACGACCCAACGTGATTCATCAGATCTAGGGGAGAAGGAGAGGGGGGGGGGGGCAGAGGCAAAGAGCCACGCACGCACGTCTTTGGTCCGGGAGAGGAGGCGATCTGGGTTTCCGGGGGAAGAAATGAGGCGGGAGGTGCAGAAGGGAAGAGAAGGAAGAAGGAAGGGATGGGCGTGGCGAAGTGTGCATGTTGTCATATGCAGGGCTTCCAAGGCAAGCGGGCGGGCGGGCGGGCGAGCGGGCGAGCTACGCTGTTGTGCAGCGAGTGAGTGATGCCTTTTTTTGGAGGAGGGGGCGTGGTTTCGTCTTGCGGTGATGCCCAAGGACTACAGGTAGATAGATGGCTGCGGAGGATTGTGTAGTTTGACGGTTTTTTTTTCCTCATCTTCTTGACCATGGGACGGAGGGACGGACGAATTGGAATTGTCGCTCAATGTCGCTGCCTACCTAGGTACTTCCTACTGAGTACTTAGGTACCTAGTTCCTAGTAGTAAGTACTCGTGCAACGCCCCGGCTCACCATCTAATAGATGAGTAAGAAGTACCAAGCAGTTGGTGCTCGACGCCTGGCTGGTGTGTGTGCGGTTATTCTGTTTTGCCGTGAAACGAGACTGCTCTTTTTTTGGGGCATGAGATGCGACGTGCCGACGATGCATCGCTGGAGTGGCGGGCGGTGGGTGATGTGAGCATTTGTCAAGACTCGAGATGCGCCGCTGGGTTTGGGATGTCGATGGGCATGGCACGTCGCATGTCACATGTGTGAGTGACTGGGGAGGGAAGTGCTGGCACGCACCGCGTACTGTATGTACATGTACTCCGTACTCGGTGTGGTGTTGAGTTGGTTGTTGAGTGTGGAGTGTGGAGTCTGGACAGCCAGGACGCCTTTTCTTTCTTTCTGCATGCTTTCCCCCCCCGAGGCCAGCTTCGTTCATCCTCGCCCGCGCCCCCTGCTTGCAATGCAAGGCTTGTGCTTGGGAGGGGGATTTGGAAACTTTTCCCCCGCGCCCGGTTCTACGAGAGCGATTTGACGGCGGTGGCTGCGGCGAAACAGGTGATGTGCTCTTCGTTTCCCGTTCCCGTTCCCGTTTCCGGGGTGGAAGTGGACGCGTGGGACAAGGCGCACCGCACGGCGTGCAGAGAGTACTGTGCATGTCGACCTTTTTTGTTTTGTGCGAGTTGTTAATGTCATGTACGGATGTGTTTGGGACGTGTTTCCGTGCGGCAGTGGCACGGGGGCGCGACGGGCTGCATTGCATATACGCTGGCAAGGCATGGCATGGCATGGCAGTGCACAGCACAGCAGCATGGCACAGTCGGGAGTTCTGCCGTGCTGCCCATGTGGCGACTCGAAAAAGAGGCGACGCGAGACAGACGACTCGAGTCTCGTGGCCTGGAGGAAGGGGAAGGGGAGCTGAAGCTGAAGCTGTCAGTCTCTCGAGTCCGTCTTGACCTGACGGACGTGACGTGACGCTCGTCGGGAGCGGCCGCGTGGCTTGGATTCGACTGACCTACGAGGCAGAGCTGCGGCGGCTTGAGGTCGACACGTTTGGTCCGTCTGCTTGGTGTGAATGGACGAATGGACGAATGCACCTGGCATCTTCTGTTATCGTGGTGTGGGAGGGTCGTTGCTTGGTCCAAGTCTTGGAGTCTCCCAGTCTTGTCCGTACTCGAGCGGTTGGGGGTGGACGCATGCATTGCCGCATCGCCGTCGGGCAAAGACTTTGCTCGACCATCTCCGTCGTCCTCTCGATTCGTTGCCTCCATTCGATGCCGGCTGTGGGTGCCGTCGTCGAGCATATAACAATGGCTCGAGCCCCGTCGTGAACCGCGCGTCGCCGAGTCGTGAGGCCCTCATCGCCGCGTTGCGGTTCAACTTTGTGAACATCATCAGCCGCGGCATTCCTCGTCGACGCCCTTTGCTCTGCCTCTTCAGCTCTGCCTCTCTCTGAGAATCCTTCTTCTCCCTCCACCACCACCGCCACCACCACGATGGCGGCGGCAGGTCCTGCCATGGAGTCGCCGTGCCGCGTTGGGCTCGCGCTAAACCACCTCGCCCAGGACGCAGATATATCGCCCCTTTCTCTGAGGAGCGACTCGGTCGTGCGGGAGACGAGGCCAGCGGCCCAGAGAAGCCGCTTCCAGGCTACTGTTGATGACGACGACTCGGACGAAGAGACGGTCGTCGCATCTCCAGCCCGCAACAAGGTTGCCGTCGCAGACTCGTCGTCGTTGTCGTCGAGGACGTGTGCGCACAAGCCCAATCGCGACTCGCTTCCTCCATCTTCATCTCCATATCCACGCGCAACTACACCAAACACAAAGCCACTCGCCCCGTCCTCTACAACGCCCTATCTGACCCCCCATCCCAATACGACACTTACACCCCCCTCGTCCGCCGAATCAAGCCCCAAGCAACGGCCTACCGTGCATTTTTCCACCAGACCCCCCGTCGTGCTGCACCACAGGTCAAATAGCTATGCTGCAGACACGGAGCCTTCCTCGCCGCGATATACCTCGTCGCCACGGGGAGACGCCCGCCCACCTCACATTCACTTGTCCGTCGTTGACAGGCAATGGGGTCAGCTGTTTACAGAACACGGCGAGCCAACCAGGAGATTGGGTTCTGTGCTACGCGGGCTGGCAAACTACATGGTAAGCAAGCAACCAGGCAAGCAAGCGCCGCGTCGAGTTGCCCTTTTGGCATACCCGTTCTGACGGGTACAGGTCCGAGAATACGAACCGCGCAACTCGCTCGTCATCCCCCCCGTCAAGATGTTTGCCTTTTACAGGAGATACAAGCTTGACAAGGAACAATTCCCCTTGCAAGGTTCGCCCACCCACTCCCCTCTCTCCCGAGAAGACGAACAAGAACACACATATTGATGATGCCCCAGAAATATTCGACTACCAGTCCCGTCACTGCCTCCGCAGCCTGGAACGCCTCTACCAAGACCTCTCGTGCGAATACCACCTCGTCCAAGACCACCACCACTCCGCGCGTCCCTTCATCCCGGCTCTCACGCCCGCCGGCCTGCAAACCTGGCTGACGGCCTTCATTCAAGCCTCGCCGGACTGCGAATCTCGCCGCCTCCAAGCCATCCTCACGGACGTTCCCCTCGAGGCAGACCACCAGGGCACAGCCCCGGCAGAGCGCCTCCCCAAACAGCTATCCCGCCACCTCTTCCCCGCCTACAGAAGCGACCGCGCATACAGAGACATTGCCTGCGCTCTAGACGACTGGATCAAGTCCATGGAGGGTTCGTGCGAGCCCCCCTCCCCCTCGTGGAGCAACCTCCTCTTCGAAGCATTCCGCGGCACCTCGTCACACAGGAGCTCCAGCCCGACAAGCGCAGGACGTCGAGAGAGGTCCTCCCACACAGACGACCACAAGCGGTACACCAGCCGCAAATCGCCGTCAGAGCCCGTCACCATATCCCCCGCAAACACGGCTCGCCGCCGACAAAAACCCGCCCCCGTCGTCGGTCGCTCTCCCCAGGAGTTTAAGTACCGCTACTCGGGCCCCTCATGCTCATCCTCGCAGCACGACGAGATGTACATGCCCGAGCTGCGGTACTTCCCCAGCTCGCGCAGCGAGCCCCCCAGACGCAGGTACTCGGAGCCGTCGCCCGAGCGCATCAAACACGGCGGCGGCGGCGGACACACGAGCCGGCGGCGCGACCGGAGCCCCAAGGCCGCGCGTGCCGCATCCATCGACAGCGCAAGGAGGCACGGGCACCCCCCGCGGAGCTACTCGGGCTCTTGCTATCCCAGGGCGCCAGGGGACGTGGACAGCATCCGCACGATGCCGGATCCGCGTCCCCGGACCCCCGACGCATCATCCGGCAGAGCAGACAGTTACCGCTTCTTCCAGGGGCGACAACTGGGCCCCACCTACGAGGAGTTTCAACGAGAAAAAGCGAGAGGATGAGACGGGGAAAGAAAAGGGCAAGGGAGGGGCTGGCGGACGAAAACAGGCAGTAGATTGCGTGATGCAACGAGCGGGAGAAGGGCGCCAAACGGAGAGCATCGGCACAAACGACTTGTGTCTGTACAGTTGAAAAGCGAAAAGGACTCATGACGACGCACGAATTGCATTTCACATCATGACGGCTCAGAGAGTAAAGATTGACACGACTTGCGAACGGGAAAGGTGGGAAGGTGGGAAGGCGGGCAAGAAAGACGAGACAGGGCTGTACCAGAATGTACACCATGTATAGATTCAGATGGAAATGGGAGGGAAAAAAAGAACATTTTGGAATTATTATTCGTCTTGAAAATAAAATAAATTGCCTTGCGTCCTGCTGCCAGATGGTATCACTAAAGAAAGCCCGTTCTTGCTGCTCAATGCTCGTTACCTTACACGCGGACGCAAAGACAATGTTTTGCTGCTGCTGCAGACATGTCTGTCTAAGACGTGTGTCCAAGGGGGACAAGTCGCACGAGTGGAAAAAGAAAAACAGGAAGAAAGACCAAGACAGGGGGCGGCTGAGTTGGAGACAAAGACGACAAAACAAAACAAGTCCGCTCGTGGCTATGCATGCCATGTATCCCGTTGCGCGTTAATCTCCCAAATAGTGGCCCCGTGGTAATCGGGTCCTCGGCGTTGTTGGCCGTCCAAGCATTCCGTTTGTGTAAGATCAAACTCGTACATCCGTCTGGTCGTCGTGGTCTTCGTGGTCGTCGTCGTCATAAGAACATGTTGAGTGTAAAGGAGAGGGTGGAGGGGCCCGCCGTCATCATCGACTGTTATCGCAACGGCGTCCCCGTGTGGATCGGAGGGGCGTCGAAGCCCCGAACGCTCGCGATGCTGGCGCGGTGCGCTCGCTTTCGCTTCAGGGCCTGGTATCCCTCTTTGAAGGTGGCTATGCATCGCTGGAGCTCTCGGTCGGGGTGGGGCGGCATCTGTATCTCGACGGCCTTCAGGCATATCCTGAGATGCTGCAGCTCGCCGTCGTTCTCCTGGAGCTCCTCCTCCCTGGCACCCGTCTCAGCAACGCGCCGCTGCCGGGCCGTGTCACGGGGGGCGTGTCACGGGGGCTATGGTATACTGCACGTACAGGTAGGAGATGCGACTTTGGAGGAAAATGATGCGCTGGGCTGCTCGTTCGGCTCGTTCGATGAGGAGTCCCTGGATGTGCTGGGGCCGGTGTTGGTATAGTGCGAGCTCGGCTGGCTGGGGGGAGAGGAGACGGGCGATGCGCCACCGAGGAAACGACTCACCTCGGACTCCTCCTGTCGAGCCTTGAGGTTGTTCACGACGGTTGACAGCTCCTCGTTCAGCTTGCTCATCTCTGCGAGCACCTTCTTCGCTTGCGTCCCCGTCATGCCCTCGTTTGGCGGAGCCTCGTGCTCGGCTTTTTTTTCGGCCTCCCCGCGCTCTCTGTGCAGTGAGGCCGACAGGTCGGAGAAGCGGGATCTGAAGAGAGAAGAAACAGGCGACCCTAGCACGGAGCCGACGTCGCTCCGGCCGGAGCTATCGAGGCTTGTCTGGCAGTGAAGCTTGTTGGGCTCGGGCTCGGAGCCCTTGGCGCCGCCGACGGCCTTCTCGAGCTGCTCGAGTTGACTGCCGACCATCATCTCGTCGACGTCGTCCGATCCGTCGTACGTAAGCCGGCGGGCCAGTTGGCTAAGCCGCCTCGCTAGGTGGTGCCTCGCTGCGCGAGAAGTCACGGCGTCAATCCCTTCGGGCGGGACGGTGTGGATGTGAGATGCGTCGCGTCTGAGGGGGCTGATGCTGGACCTCGGGTTAGAAAAGGCCATGCTCGGGGCAGGACTGGGACTGGGACCGGGACTCGTCCGGCGCGGCGGGGTGTAGACTGCGCGTTCGATCAGTTCGTCCATGGCGCTGTGTGCTCTGCTCAGAGGCCGAGGAGAAGAATGTTGACTCGCCATGCCATTTTGACTCGGGCAGCTGCACTGGCTGCGGATGCTTCGGCGATGCTGGGCCGGACTGGCTAGTTGGACGTGACTTCTTGGCGATGGCGATGCGCCGCTCGGCGATGACGCGCGTTGCTCTGGGTGACCCATGCCGATGCTGGTCGTTGAAGACGAGGTCGTTGGCCAAGGAATGTCTCGAGGCTCAACCTCGGAGCTCTTGTGGTGGATTTGGTTTCCGCGGCCAGCGGCACAACAGAGGATACGTCCAGCCCACCTACCTGGACATTTAGCCAAGTGAATCGACACTCGACAGTTTGCCTATGATGCTGCGGAAAACAAGAGGGGGAAAAAAAAAAAAAAAAAAAAAAAAAAAAGAGGCGAATACTCGTGACCCAGCCACCCTGGGAAGCCAACAATCGCTCACCGACCCTTCGCCTTCACCTTCACCTACAACCACAACAAGGTCCAGGTGGGCCGGCGGCGGGCTGGCGGGTCCCAGATTGGCACTAGCGCCCAGAGCGGATTCCGAGGTGCACAAGTAGGCCAAAGTTCGACGGAAGCTAATCGGGCTGCTAACAACGTTGTCCGATGCTGAGCTGGGATGATGACTGAGCACTTGGCTAGCTTTGCGGACCTCGGGCTGGGGTTGGCACGTTTGGCACGTGGACTCGCCGAGAAGGAGACGGGGCTCGTCACGTTTGTCACGCACGTCCTGGCGCGTCCGTCGTCGGTCGTCTGTCTGCGTCTGGCAGATGAGAGGCACTGCTTCGGTGCATCCAAAGGCGCCCGCGCATGACAGGCCGTGGTCGTGATTCGGCCAGGGGTACGGAGTACTTGGAGCTTCGTCCCGAGATGACATGACGTGGGTCTGATTGGCCAGGATCTGGTCCAACGACGTCGAGCCAGATGTCTGGTCTGTTGACGAGGACATGAAACATGGAATCCTCTGCAGAGCTAGCCGACATGTTGGACTACCTACCTAAGTAGGATAGCTAGCTAGCCCGGAGTATCCGTACTCTCGGGCGCATTGCTAAGATCAGTCATTCATCGGACATCTGCTGTCCTTGTTGCTGTTTTAGCATCGGGACCTACCATGCATTGTGCGTCGATGCAATAGTCAGCCCCGAGTATGACCGAAGAGGGAAAAAGGCAGTCCTACTTACTCCGTAGCCAGCCAAGAATCAGAAGATGCTTCTCTGCGTGCTCCTTGTCGGGACCTGTCCGTCTCCAGCTTGCTCTGGACGTGGCAAGGCGTGGCGTGGCATGGTATGGCATGGATTCATCATGTCATGGCCGTGCAGCTCCGCAGGTTGCCAAGTCCCTGCCGCGCGCTGCCCTTTTATTTTGTTTTTCTTTTACGGCAGAGATTGAAGTTCAAGGAACATTATTCATTCCATTTCTTTTTTTCAAACACTGCGCTGCACTGCACCCACGCTGATCCTGATTCTGGACGGTGGTACTCCGCATGTACTACGCAGCATGGAGTACTAGTACTTCTCTGACGGGGCGGCACGTGCAGACTTGCAGACATGAGTGATGAGCTGCCCCTCCTTCCTTCCCTCCTCCGCTGGACCGTGCTTGCCCTACTGCGTCCCCGACGATCGAATGCCCATGTTATGACGACTCTCGTATTTGTTCTGTCTTCTGTAGTTGCCCTGGCAAGTTGCTCTGCTCAGGCGCTCCTTCCACCAGCACACGCACAATCAGGGCTGCATGACGCCTGTTCCTTCCCTTTTCCCCGGCGAAAAGCCTATTTTCACCACCTCATCCCGTGCCTCCCGCGCCCCCGTCCCCCGTCCCCCGTCCCCCCGGTCCTCCGTTCACCCCGTCTCAACTGCCAAACCCCAGCCTGAACTGAAGTCTTCCACGTTCCATTGCCAATCTCTTTTTCATCATCGCCGTCCTCTCTCCGCCCCCGTTAGACCGTGCCGTTGCGCTCTCCGGAGTTGCGTTCCGTCCTCTCGTCTGTGCTCCTGCCGACTTTGGCTGAGCCTCGGCTCTCACTTGTCGCTCCCGCGGGGCCCCGTTTGCTGCTTTGACTCAGAGGCCGCCCCGCCATCTTCCGACCTCGCGACCGACGGCATCAATGCCGACGCATTCCCTTCGCCATCAATGACAATCTTCTGTTTGGTCGACCTTTGTGCAGCCGAGTCACCTGCCTCATCATTCACGCTGCGCCATTCTCTCACTGGCACTCTCCAAAGACTGTCCCATTGTTGAGACTCTGCTACACGTCGCATTCCGCTGCCCCGGCCCTGTCCCTCCCTCGTCTCTCGGCCCGCCATGTCGTGGAAGTCGTCGGAGAGACTGATGAACACCATCCGCCACTATGCCGGGTTTCCTGCCACCGGCGTGAGCTTGCGCCAGATGGTGCAGTTTGGTGACAAGCCGTCGATAGGTATTCCGCTCTCCTCAATCGACCCCGAGACTCCCTTGCCCCGGCGGACCAGGTTGACATTCCGGTGAACTAGGCACCCTGTTCCGCGCCTCGCAATTCTTGGCCGAGGAGTTGCCAATCCGCCTTGCACATCGCGTCCAGGAGCTAGACGACTTGCCAGATGGGTTAAATGAAATGCCGTCTGTCATGAAGGTCAAAGATTGGTACGCTCAGTCGTTTGAGGTATGTTGCCATCGCCCATTCGACAACCACCAAACAACCGGCGCCGTCCACAGAATGCCAATTGATCCGCGATGCGTCAAACAGGAAATCACACAGCTCCCGCGGCCGACTCTGAGCAAAGAGGTTCGCGATCGTCTCATGAAACCCAGCAAGGGCAACGGGCGCCATATTTTTCAACGACTCTCCGAAGCCACACCTAACCCCTCTATCGATGAGGGCGACTCTTCGGGCTGGGGTGGGCTAACGAATTCTAGTAATGGCAACGGCAAGGCAAAGTCGCTGTCAAGGAGATATTTCGCCACCGTTGACGACACGGGCGATTGGCCTGGCGACCTTCAGCTTTACAATCAAAGATTTGCGCAGACCCTTCACACAATCAAGAGGAGACATGATGGAGTTGTTACCACAATGGCTCAGGGCATCTTGGAGTACAAGCGGCGCCGTCAGCGAATGCAAATTGACGGCACCATACAATCTTTCCTCGACCGATTCTACATGTCCCGTATTGGAATCCGAATGCTCATCGGCCAGCACATTGCCCTCACTGACCAGAGTCACCACCGCGATCCAACCTATGTCGGTGTGATTTGCACCAAGACCAACGTTAAAGACCTCGCACAGGAGGCCATAGAGAACGCTCGATTTGTCTGCGAGGACCATTACGGCCTATTCGAGGCTCCCCGGATCCAGCTGGTCTGCAACCCTAACCTGGATTTCATGTACGTCCCGGGACATTTGTCACACATGCTCTTCGAAACTCTCAAGAACTCTCTCCGCGCCGTGGTTGAGACGCATGGGATGGACAAGCAAGAGTTTCCCGTCACCAAGGTGATTGTGGCCGAGGGTAAAGAAGATATCACCATCAAAATCTCGGACGAAGGTGGTGGCATACCACGAAGCGCCATTCCGTTGGTCTGGACTTACATGTACACAACCGTCGACCGCACGCCCAATTTGGACCCAGATTTCGACAAGAGCGACTTCAAAGCCCCCATGGCTGGCTTCGGTTACGGTCTGCCCATTTCAAGACTATACGCAAGATACTTTGGCGGCGACTTGAAGCTGATTAGCATGGAAGGGTAAGAAAATTATCCAACCCCGTTACCAATCAAGATATGGCAAGACTGACTGACTCTGATCTCTGCAGTTATGGAACAGATGTATATCTTCATCTGAACCGCCTGTCGTCATCCTCGGAGCCTCTACAGTAGCAATTAAGCACCGCCGCGGCTTCATCACCATCCCTAATCTTGCGCAAACGTCTCAAGGATCGCCGAGAGGTCACGGAGCGAAGGCAGGTGGGCGATGCCGAGGCGGTGGTAAATGCACCCCCAACGGAACTATTCGACAAACGGGAAGACCGCGAAGTGTAAACGTAATTTTGCAGTTGGGCCACATAAACTACAAACTAGAACCCTAACCATACACATCATTTCTACCATTTATCCTGTTACTATACATAACTATTACTCGGCGCTCGGTGGGGCGTACGGTGCCGTGGCTTGGACCGGGGATTCGGGAACTCCCACGTATCACTTTTGCTACTGGACTCGGTCTGGCACTTGATCATATTTAGGCGACGCTGCGGAGGAAGAGATGTTTCTTGAATTTCCTGGCATGGTGGGTGGCGTGGTTTTGCTCAAATGGCGAGAAAGAAGGGGATTTTATCGTCAACATGAGGCGAAAAGCAGAACAACCGGGCAAGTGCCGGGGTGCAGATGGCATGGAAGGGTTTGGCAGAGGCAGTCAGTCAACGTTTTGTGCTCCCAAGAAGGCGCAAATTTGTACGAGAAAGAGTGAATTTAACTGTTTAAACGGCATGCGGAAGCCCATGAGCAGGCTCGTTTTAGCTACGTACTTTGTTGGCTTGTCCTGAGACTCGCATTGTCCCCTGCCCCTGATGGCTGCTCTGTTGATTCTGGAGCGCCGTGCGTTCTACCATTAACGCTTGTCACGACTTTTTTTCTGAAAACGTTCCTCGTCCCCCAGGTAACTTCAGAGGCTGCCAAGGGACTGACGAGCATGGAGGAACCACCTTGAAAATGATCGGTTCACCGTCTAGAACCTTCTGAATCACAGTAGTTCATAAGTCTTTGACGATCAATATCGGGGTCAACGGGCCCGGCGGACATGCGGTCTGCGGCAGCCTGCGGATCTGGTCGATGCTAAATACGTACACACAAGGTTAGTGCAAGCAAAACCTTGGCGTGATTTCCAACTTGACCTGGGATTCCAATTACCATTGGGGCCTTGAACCAAGCATTCTTTGATTTGGGCGCGTCCTGCTTCGTAGTGGGCACACGACTTCCCCCGTGCCCTGATGTACCTACGTGCCGGGCCAGAACGTTGCTCGTGGTTGACGCCGCATCGCCATCCGAGACGGTCGGGGACTTAATAGCTTTATGAAGCTTGCCGGCATTGTCCCAAGCGTTGTATGGGGTGCGCCGTACGTTGTCCTGTTCGCGCCGCATGGTTGTAGCCGTGGAGATGCTCCCGGCCTCCGAGCCCCGGGAGCTTGATCCGGGGACCGCGGGCTGGAACAGGGCAGCCCGAGATGCCGTGCTGGACATTTTGGCTCGGATGTGTGGCGGCAGGCAGCTGTTTAAATTCGACAGCGTCGCTCGGCCGGCATCGCTGCCGTCGTCCTCTGAGCCCCTGCCACTGGCGGATCTGTCAACTGGCGGAGCTTGGTTTCCTGCCAGCCAGCCCTGCACGGTGACGGGTTCGGCAGAGGAGGCGGCGCTCTCGCTGCCATCGTCAGCGCTGGATGATTTGACCAAGCCATCACGTTGCATCAGCTTGCTGACAATCGACTCCAAGTGAGGAGGCGTTGGACCGGACGAGGCTACTGACACCGGGGCCGAGACCACCGATGACGGGCCGCGAGAAGACGAGGGACCACCAAGGCGAGCATGGCTGTGGCCGCCTGTTGAGCCGCCTCCAATCCCCAAAGATGACATGGCCGTGGTGGGAGGCTGTGAGTAGAATGAGCATTTGTTCCACGTCATGTATGGTTGCTGGCGGAGAGGCAGAGTCTTGCCGCCTTGCGTACCTGCGGCATCGCACTGGGAACAAAGTCTGTGCTCTCGACAAATCTTTTGCCCCGAATGTCTCGATTTTCTTCCTCGACTAATCTATGGCCTGTCTGCAACGGCGCAGGGGTTACGCCTGGTTCTTGGACCTCCCCCCAAGCAGTGCATTGCAAACAAGTCTTGATATCGTGGTCAGCGGATCGCGGTAGCTAGTGTCAGGATTCAGCAGCGCCCCGAGACTTACCGGGTCGTCGCTCCTTCTCATCGACTTGCTAAACTGGTCAATGGATTTAACCAGCCCGCAAAGCTCGCAGCGGATTTCTCGGCGACAGTTGGCAGAATGCTCTATGCAGGTCATGCCCGAGTTCGCCGCGTCGATACAGCCGCGCACTGACGTCTGTCGTTGTAAAAGGCTCTGCTGGTTCTTGGAGAAGAACTGTAGTGACTTCCATTCTCCTCCAACCTTGCATCGATACCTGGGCCATGTTTAGCTGTGGCAGTGTGCCCTGGGCATTTGCTGGTTGCGTACCTCACGGGCAGGCCAGGTGCCGATCCTCTGGGAGCCAAAGTAGTTAGTAAAGAAGTTGCCAACATTGAAGAATGAGGAGATGCCCCTGTTGTTTGGCGCAGATAGAGAGAGAAAAAGGGGGAGTTTGCTTACCGGCTTGGTTCGATATTGCCTCTCTCGGTCGAAGGCATGGTCAACAGGGCCTGAGGCTGGATTCAGTGACCGGAGTGAAGTTTTTCGACGGATGGCGAAGTGATGGAGGTGAAGACAGGGGATGGCTTGGTTAATCCCGAGGGCTCGAGACAAAATTCAGCGACTCCTTTCCTCCACTGTTTGAAAACATCTGACGGCTGGCTACACTGGCACACAGGTGTCTCCCAGGTGCCTCACTTCGACGGCCTGCCCAAGGCCACACATCATCTTCTGCCGGTTTGCCACCAAATGATGACGGACGTTGAGCTGGGAACGGAGGAATTTCTCGGGCAACAGAACTATCGCTGCCGGCATCAGGCAACTTCCGTCGAGGCTTCAACGACCGGCTTGGCACGAGCCATCAAGCAGCTGCTGCAGGCAGATCTCTCCACACCATCGCCATGTCAGTTTCGTTTTGAAATGCCCGCTGGAGCAGCAGATATGAGCTGGGCCCTGACAAATCGTTCATGGGTCGACTGGTAGGCATATGATTGAAGGATTAATTCACGGCTCCGTGACTGACCGCAGACATCTAGTCTGGTGGCCATTTCACCAAACAGTCGGCCGCCTTTGCTCCAGCGTCTTTGAAGACGGATTTATCAGTACCGTGGTTGCCATCTTGCAGCAGACTGAAGGTGATACCTGATGCAGAGTCATCATTCGGACGTCCCAGCTCGCCTCGGGGCGCACCGCAGCACCCGCCTTGCGTCGACTTCAACAAAGTTTAGCGAGCAATCATGTTGTGGATGGACAATGGCGTCGTCACCAACTGCGAGGAGCGACGACGCAGGCAAGGTCGAATTGCAGAACAATGCAAACCGCATGTGTCTACAACCTTGAACCTGGGATCACGATGTCCCGTGGTAGAATATCGACGTCACTTTGTATAGTTCACTTTTGCCTTCTGGGCATGCAAACAGCCGTTGCACTTCACGTTGCCCAACAAATCACATCCACCGCGGCCACCGATGGCGCCAGGAGCGACGCGGCCTGAAACTTGAAGCATCAACGTCGTCAAATCCAACGAATATCGGAATATCTGTCCCACGCCCGGCGCCAATGTCACGGGAATAACGCTTGTACAGAAGTTCTGTAAAGCAACGGCCGCCGGCCGCTCTGGCCATGAACCTCATTTCTACTTATCCACTTACTTCGGTATTGTACGGAGTGGCTCGTTAGCTGTCGTCCAGTCGAAAGATGGACACACGCACGGCTAGGCCAGGGGGCCGATTTCAGATATGACAAGCACATATGTGTACTTTGCGTGCGCCGATACACTCTAAATCCTTTGGCTGAACTGCGCTTGCTAGGCGACATGGTGACGAAGCACTCGCGGTACTCTGTACAGGGCCGGGTGACATGCAAAATCAGGGAATGAAACAGCTTCTTGATCAGATTGGATGACAGCTTGGGTGGCCAGGTTTGCGTTGGCTAAAAGGCAACCGTCCCTTCTCTACCCAAGTGGCGACTCCGTACGGAGTACGCGATACGGAGTGGCTCAAGTCGCCTTCAGCACAAGGAGATGGACACAGCACTGTTAAAGGTTGTTTTGTATCCATCAGGGACCTTTCACCACCACGTCGATGGGCGAGCAGCATTGCGACCGACGTCTTGGCCCCCAACTTTTCGTGTTGGCAAAAGCTCACTCCAGCACACTGTGTGTCCTTCAAAACCAGCGCTAACGGCTGCTCGGTTCAGTTTGGACGAAGCGGCCAGCCCAATGTAACGCTTTCTCTCACGGCCTTGAGATATCATGTGGCCACGCAAAACGGTCACTCGGTTGCAATTGCACTCGGACTGGCTGGTGCTGGTCCTTTCGGGCATCAGCGGCATCAGCAGGAGGCCAATGCTGACACACACAGGTTGTGCCCACATGGGCAGCACAAGTCAGGCTGCAGCATGGATCTCGGTCCTGCTTCCTTGCCCCTTGTTGGACCAACGTTGAAAGAGAGGCTTAGCAGGGCAGGACAACGCCTCAGCTAGCTCCCTAGCGAGTAGGTATGTGATACGGAGTACGGAGTACTAGTACTAGGAATCATCATTCTCGCGTGGCGCTCCCTTTAGGCAATCCCAATTGCCCGCCTTGACCAGACCAACGCTTGCCAGTCAAGTCGCCGAGGGATAAGCCGGAACTTGGCCGGCGAGAACATGCTGTGCTCAGGAGTCAGCAGTGAGGGCCGCTGGCCCGCTGCGGCAGTTGTCCGGGCGCTGCTGATGGGCAACGGCCCGTGAGCGTTTTCATGGATTCACTCGACTTTGTGAAGGCCAAACAGCGTCGCCGGATCAGCCGGGTGGCATAGGAACCCAGGGGCAACGGACAGGGGAACTGGTGAGGTCTCATCAGCACTACGGCGTGCTCTGTACGGTACTACTACAGAGTGCTCCGTTGGGAAATCTGTACTCCGTACCACCGGCAGGAATGAGAACACTGTGGACAATTGCGCCCCCCGGCTATATACCTGGGTACGGAGGTCAGCACGGAGTACGGAGTAATGCGCATGTGTCATCGAGCTGTCGAGCCGCGTTGCACTTGGACTCATTCCTGTTATTTCGCCGCTGGGCTCACTGGCAAGAAGCAAATTAATTGCCTCCCCACACCCCTGGCAAGCCATGCAAATTGACCAATTTGACTGGCAGCGGAAGTGGCAAGGGGGCGTCTTGCAGCCTGAGGGTGTCGCCGCCAAAGTCCCTGACAATATTATACAATTTATACTTACAATATCCTTGTCGAGGCCGTTTTCAAGGCCACCCCGAAGCCCCACTGACGAGATTGCTCAGAGCTTGCCTGCCTCGACCATTCACAACTTGTCTTCACCCCATCGCAGTTTT
This sequence comes from Metarhizium album ARSEF 1941, assembly GCF_000804445.1. Taxonomy (NCBI): domain Eukaryota; kingdom Fungi; phylum Ascomycota; class Sordariomycetes; order Hypocreales; family Clavicipitaceae; genus Metarhizium; species Metarhizium album. The sequence goes on along the minus strand of NW_024467583.1, from coordinate 62,362 downwards.
TGTTCGGTTAAATGTTGTCATTTTCGTCAGCCTCCATTTGAGTCGGCCGCCGGAACGGTAACGTACTGTGTACTGAGGCGGACGGGCGTACAAGCGTGTGCAATATCGACGTACAAAGGTTGTGGCGCACACACCGGAAGGCCAAGGACCTCGTCCATTCGACGGTTACGGGCTCCTGGTAGTTACCCCTTGCCCCGTCCCTGCGCGCCTGGATTACGTACGCCCTTCTGGATCAACGACAGGTCGCTCGATGGGCCAATGTTGGGGTGCATGCCTGTGCCTGACTGAGGAAGGCTTGGTATATACCTGCGTAATATGGAGCGAACAGGGCGGTGCCGTCGTTGAGCCAACTGCCGGCGCAGCAGAGTACGGAGCATGTATGTATGTACATGCGAAGTACTGATGGTGACTTTGGGCCAGTCGTGTCATCACACGCAAATCGATGTATGGTGTACGTATTCTCTCTGGTGCAGGGTTTTGACTTCACGTCGGCGGGTTTACTTCAGAATTGAGCGGATATGGACCGCCGCAAGCAGCCGGGCCATTCTGGACGACGGGAGCACTCTGTAGGTGAGATGCCGCCATTGCCATGTTCTTTCTTTTCCCGTTCATCTCACTGACAATGCGGAATAGTCCGTGCGCTGGTGAGAAACGGGCACTCTTGAGTCTTCAGTGCCTGGTGCAAGGTTGGCAACAGGTACGGAGTACACAGCATCAGTAGCATCTCATTGCCAGGCCGCAGGTATTTTCAGAAGAGAATGCCTTGTCCAGGGGCATGTACTGACTGATACGTACATGCCATGAAGCGTGGTTTGGCATGGAACAGCCCGGAGCGCTGCTCGACGATGACACGCACGGAGTACGTACTTCTGCACCGACTGATGTTCATAAAGTTGTCAGGACCAAGGGCGCGGAGACGGGCCGTGGCGATTCCAACGAGTTGGAACCCATGTTGCGTCGCCATGTTTCTCATGCTGCGTATTCTTTGGCCCCCATCTGCGACATGCGTATCAAGGGGGAGGGAGGCTGCGACGGCGCACGGCGCACCCCCGACGGAGCGACCAAATGTATGTATGATGATGTATGGCGCATGGGTGCTCCGCACGCTGCTCCGTAAAATACATCAGCATTGCAGTGGCCTAGGCCTAAAATGTGCAGAGTTTGTACGTACTGTAGTATTTTCAACGTCGGATGGAGGACGAGGTGGGTGGAGGATGATCGATGATGAAGAAAGACGCGGGTACTCAGTACAAAGCGAGAGCGCGCCCCATTTCCCACCGTGGCGTGACAATCTATCCCACAGAGGGTCCTGCAGCAACCAACTCTCTGCAGTGGATGGGACAGTATCTGATGCAAGGACACACGGAGTACAGGTCCGTACTTGAGTACCTTGGATCAAAGTACAAGGCCAAAATACCCAAGTACCGAGGCACCCGTCGAGCGTAGCGTCAATGCAGAGCGTGGTTATTTCCCAGAGTTCTCGATAGCGTCCGTGTACTGGCGTATTGGAGTACTAGTGAATCAAGCAGAGATCATCAGCAGGGTCAGCAGACTGGCCGATTTGCCTGCGACCGACGGGGGAAGAAATGGTACTCGGTGCGGAGTGCGTGCCGCGAACACGACGCCGAGTCCTGGACTCCTGGCCGTCTCCTCCTCATCTTGGCCAACGCCAACACCCAAGGCGTCACCTGCTTTGGCCTCTAGCCTTTAGGGAGACCAGTCGAGTCGAGTCGACCCTTACGCGGCCAAGCTCGGGTGTGCTGCTTTGGAACCACCAGGCCGGCGGAAGCATTGGAGCGCCTCAGGTGCCCCTCGCCGTCTCAACCCTTGAAGCCGCCCTGAGCTGGGCCGTATTAGCCCGTGCGAGCGCGCCCGCCAACCCGCCACCACCCACCAGGGACCACCACCACCAGCCGCGTGTCCTCTCTCTGCGCGCTCCATCCGGCCTGGTCTCTCCCTCCCTCTCTTCTGTTGGCTCGAGACGGAACCCCCCCGGGAGCGCCCCTTTTTCCTCTGCCCCCCCCTGTGCGCGTCGCCGCCGCCCCACCGACGCCATTTCAGGTCCCGATCCTCCCTTGGCCCTCTTTTCCGACCTGACATTGACGGATTGATGGATCAATTGATGGCGGCCGGCTCAACACAAACCATTGACCATTGACCAGTTGACACTTCACAGTTCACCTGGACACTCGTGCGCTGGACTGTCCAGGACTCCAGCGCTAGCCCGCCGCCGTCCTGCTCCCGCTCCTGCTTCTCCTGCTTCTGCTTCTGCTTCTGCTCCCCCCCGGCTTGTTTGTGCCTTTCCTTTGCATCGACCATCCTCGTTCTCCTCCCCGCCGCCGTTTGGCTCATTGGCAGTTGCTCATTGGGTTGGGTTCGGGACCCGGCTCTGGTCCTCACTCTTTTCACCTCTTCTCCCCTTTCCAATCAACTGCAGTGGTTGTTTGTGGCCTGTTTGCGCATCAACCGTTCGTTCTTTTTTTCCATTCTTTTTTTTTCCCGCATCGCTCCTTTGGTGGCTTCAACTTGGCTGGTCTCTCCCGGCAGTTGGTGCGTGCGCTCCAGAGCAGCCTGAAGAAAAAGAAAAGAAAAAAAAAGTGTTCCTGGCAGCATTCGTCTGCCAGTATCACCAAAAAGCACTAGTGTCCAAGGATCCCTCCCCACGATCAGCAGGCTCGAGCTGCAATCCCAATACTCTGTACCGAGTACCAGCATCTGGATACCCGTCTGGCAGCAAAATTAGACCTTTGGAGAACCTCAGGAGTACCCTGGTCTGGTCGGTGGAAGGAAGTCTCCTTTTTGCGCACAGTTATCAGCACTATCCACGCCCGTCAGAGACTCTCTCACTCCAGTCGCTCCTTTTCCCGCTTGCTGTCCAGCTCGGCCCTGTGAACCTGCATGCCGCGTCTTGTATCTCGCCATCTGGTGCAGCAAACTTTTTGTATTCGACTCGAGAAAGAAAACATTGTTCGCTACCGCTACGGCCACCGTCAGCTCTAACCGTACAGACACCGTTCGGCCTGCTCCCTCTCTACTCTTCTCGCTCTCTCCATCTGAATGCACCGGTAATTCGCCTAGAGCTCCGTCGAAGAGCTTCAATCGTTTCCCCGACACCAAGGGTCCCTCTGCGGGCTTGGTTGATGTATCTCGTGCTCAGAGGACCGATCCCATCGTGAGGTTTGTCCGGGCAGAGCCATCATCAAAGCCGTACCCGACCTGTCGCGGAATCGTGCCGCTCCAAGTACGAAAAATGACCGTCGCCGCTCCCGCTGACTTGGCTCGTCGAAGTTCGCCTCAAGGCCAGGTGGCCTTGGAGGATCGTTTCGAAGTCCTCAAGGAGATCGGAGATGGAAGCTTCGGCAGTGTTGTTCTGGCCCGTGTCAGAACTGCCGGCGCCAATGTAGCCCGTCGCGGTTCAATAGTGAGTCGAGCAGTACATTTTGACGTTTTCCCCGAAGCCAGCTCTAATATCCGGCCCTTGTCTAGGTTGCAATCAAATCCATGAAGAAGACATTTGATTCTATCGCGCCATGTCTGGAATTGCGCGAGGTTGTATTTCTGAGGACCATCCCAAACCACCCGCATCTCGTCCCGGCACTGGATATTTTCCTGGACCCCCACAGCAAAAAGCTGCACATTTGCATGGAATACATGGAAGGCAACCTATACCAGCTGATGAAGGCCAGAGACCACAAATGTCTCGATAACGCCAGTGTCAAGAGCGTCTTGTTCCAGATCATGCGTGGTCTGGAACACATTCACTCTCACAATTTCTTTCACCGAGATATCAAACCCGAGAACATCCTAGTCTCAACTTCCTCTCACCAGGAAGCCTCCAACTCGTTCCGGAGGTATTCAGCTTTAGTCACACCCCCGTCCACACCTCCCCACTATACCGTGAAGCTTGCCGACTTTGGCCTGGCTCGAGAAACTCACTCCAAGCTTCCCTACACGACATACGTCTCAACACGATGGTACCGCGCACCTGAGGTTCTACTCCGTGCTGGAGAGTATTCGGCCCCTGTGGATATCTGGGCTGTTGGTGCAATGGCTGTGGAAGTCGCCACCTTGAAGCCGCTTTTCCCCGGTGGGAATGAGGTCGACCAGGTCTGGCGTGTCTGCGAGATCATGGGTAGCCCTGGAAATTGGTATAACAAGGCCGGTGTACGCGTTGGTGGAGGGGATTGGCGAGAAGGAACCCGTCTCGCGAGCAAACTTGGCTTCTCGTTTCCCAAGATGGCACCGCATGCCATGGATACCATTCTACAGGCTCCTCAATGGCCCGCCTCCCTCAGCAGCTTCGTCACCTGGTGCTTGATGTGGGATCCCAAGAACCGACCGACGTCTTCCCAAGCTCTGATGCATGAATACTTCAACGACGCCGTGGATCCCACAAGACCCAAGTCATCTGCCTCCAAGATACTGGGCCGCAAGCAATCGGACCTCGGCCGAACCGTCAAAGAATCTTCTAGCACGACTCAGATCGCGTCCTTGCCTTCTTGGTTCCGAAAATCCCTGATTGGCCGGAGCGACGTTCCTGAGCCCGCCGCTCTCCAGGTACCCAACAAGGAAACTCCCGTCACCAGACCTTCTCTTGCGTCCGTCCCGACTGTCGAGGCCCCTGCCTCCAAGGCTCGCGCTCCTCCTGCTGCAAAGCGCAGTACTTGGACACACGGGCTTTCCAACGTGGCGCCCATGCCGATCTTGCCTACAATTCGACCAATTTCACCTCTTTCTGATGCCGTCACTGCTCGAGCCAACCGTGGCCAAGCTGAAGTCAAATCCAAAAAGCTTGGCCGGCAGCTCTCTGTCGCTTCCAGCAGCAATGCCTGCGCCGAAATGCACCGCCAGCAGGCTGAGCGTGCTCTGAATGGCGAGACTGGTCTTGCCTCGCCCCCTAGCGGCCACAAGGAGAGCTTCTTCTCACATCTTCGGAAACGAGCCAGGCGTTTTTCAGGGCGCCACCAAACCCCTGTATCTCCTTCCTACGAAGACATGGAAGCCCAAATTGGTTGTGGTCCTTGGGCAAGCAACAGGTCGTCGGTAGTGATTGATCCACAGGGTGGCCCTATTCCCAAGGCTGAAGTTTACGAGTCTTTGGATAAGGCCCTGCGAGATGTCCAGGGCACCTTGGATTCACGGTCCGCATTGCCAGCAAGCCACCAGCCCACGTCCACCAGCAGACTCAAGAGACACCACTCTCTCCCTCATCAGCAACCCAGGTCCGTCGACAACTTGCTTGGAGCTGCCCGTGGCGGACCAATCTCGAGTCGCACGCGACGGGCGCAGGCAGCTCACGGCGCACGGCAGTACGAGGTTCCAGACGAAGAAGATGAGCTCCTCGACGAGGCCCTGACGTCTGCTCAAAGGGCCATGAGACACATGGATGGATCTACCAAGCCCCTGAGGCAATCCGCCAGCAACCTAGGACTAGCAACCCCACATCCTTACCCGAGCCCCTCGCCATCCGCGAGCGGCAGTCAGGTGTTGTACGGCGACGGCCAGGAAGTCTTGACGCCTAAGCCATTGGATCTCGGCAAGAAACCCTGCAGCCAATACAAGTGGCCTACCCCACCTTATGAAGGGAGCGAATGGGGGGCGTCGGCATCAGCGAGTATCTGGGCTGCTGGTAACTTTTAACCACGTCGGTCAATACCTACTGGGGAGAGCACTTTGGCACCATTGTTACCAGGACGATAAGTGGGAACGTCCAAGAGGCAAAAGCAGTGATAACGTTTCAAGGTTGATCAATTGCATTTCCGCGGCGTTTCGGGGAAGGGACGTGGTGAGCGGAACCCCTCGGCTTCTTTTTTTTTTTTTTCGAAACTCCCCTTTTATTCTGCATATATCGATCTTTTTTCATATACCGACGGATCAATCTTAATTTGGCATCTCGACTCGTGTATGCGATCTTTTGATTGACTATTCGATTCCCCGGGGCTGTCCTGGATCTCACTGTCTACATTACTGTTTGATGCGCGCGCAGGATGGCCGCAGCTAACGCAAGCAACTTTTCTCTTGTTGGATCTTTTGATTTCTGCCTTCTTTCTGAAACCTTTCAGCGACTGAACAACAAATACCCATATAGACTGAAGACTACGCACAGGCTGGACCTCGGCCATAGCGCTGTACAACGCTCGCGAAGCGGGAATTTATCGACTTGGCATTATTCTTTTTTCCCTTTGTCACATGTTTCGTCATTTTTATTTCTCATCATCAGCGTCTGGGACGGAGTATTGAAACCATGTGTGGTATATGAGCAGTGCCAGCTTGTCCTCCAACTAGGAATGAATACGCACGGCCAAGCTTAATGGGTTGGGCTTGGAGATGTGCAACGCAACCGCGAGGACAAACTTGTCCTTGCTGGTTCCCGAGTACGATTTATCCACATCAAATGTGCACGCAGAAGCAAACTGATAGAGTACTCCGCACCGAATAACAGTACATGGCGACTGAGGTGAAGGATGACTGATAATATATTTAATTGAAGAGCATACATTGATGACCCGAGATATGTTTTTCGCACTTAGATGGGCAACTTGTGATGGCTCCCAGATATGTGGGCGTCTAGGATGTGCCTTGGCGCAGTACGGATACGGTCGCATGTTTGCTGTCTTTGGCTCTTCTGCTTTGTTGTCACTCACTTTTCTGCAAGGCAGCATCCTCCGCCCTTCGAGAGGCACACCTAATTACCTGCCTACCAGGTTCTTTGGAGTGGTTGTGAAGTAGCTTCCCGAGTACTTGAGTACTTAAGTGCTTTAGTAGGCACTCGAGCAAAGGTACTTAAGTACGTAAGTGTGCATTGTTCTTTGTTTTCGTACTTTGACGCGGCGCGACGAAGCCACTCTGTTAAATATTTTTTAAAAATATTTTTTCTCTGGGAGAGAGTAAATGAGTCCTTCTTGGATGAAAAGTCGTCTACTGTATACTCATGTCTCGCAAGGAGGCTTCTTGTCTTGTACTGCTGACAAGACGGATTTTAATAAGGCCAGCCTGAGTACCCATTTCAAGTACTTGCTCAAGTACCTAGGTAGGTACCTAGGTACTTAAGTAAGTACCGGTGTACAGGTTACGCAAGCAAAACGAGAAGCAGTGAGCGCTTGGCCAAGTCTGTCGTCACTCCACCAAGCTGGACACTAAGGTCCAAACTGCAGACTTAGAATCCTGAACGTTGTCCATCGTTACTCATGGTGACCGCGACTGAATACATCCACGGCAAGACAAGGCATTTCTGACTCAATCATCTTTGCTGTTTCTGGCTGGACTCTTGCACGGCGCTTTTAAAAACACATTTTCCCCCTCCACTGCGGCTCTGCGCAAAACGAACTAGCTGCAGTTGAGCCGGCCCATCATGACGCTTGAGCTTGAGCAGCCGGCATGAGGATACAGTCAAGGACCGGTTGCCACCATCGTCTACGTACTGCAAGAACTATCGTCTACGTACTGCAAGAGGAGCGAAAGCACCTAGAGTTGACGACAAGAAATAAACGCAGACAGTCTACTTGAAGTCTCAGAGACAGCCGTGCCCCCATCAACTGACCCCCGCGATGCATTCAAATACCACGACCAACCCCTCAATCGCCTCCGCCATGAACCTCAATCTACCTCTGCGGAATATACCCACCAGTCGAAGGAATCAGGATAGCAGGAATTACTTCACTAGTTATACACCGCCCAGCTCTACGGAGGCCATTAATGGGCCGGTACGAGAGCAGCGCGAACCTGTGCCGGTTAGCGATCGACTGATTGTGGGCGTGGATTTTGGTACGACGTTTTCTGGGTAAGTACTGCTCGCGAGTCTTTGATCGTCTGGGAGAAGGAGTTGACGAGGTCGACGATCAAGGCGAGGTTCGTAGCTCTGGGCTCAGAACTTGACTCATGTAGTATCATGGAGCGTGACGTGAACTGGTCGCTGTCCTTTTTCTATCAGAGACTGCTCGTCATCAACTACCGTCGAGGCCTTAGCGTTTCCAAGACTGACACAGAAAAAGAGTTGCAGCCGTTTACACTTCTACCCCTGACGACATCGAAATCATCAAAACATGGCCAGGTGGCAACGGTATCACCTCCGATAAGGTGCCCACAGAAATCGCCTACGAGTTTCCTGCCAATGCTCTTCCCGGGGCAGACCCGACAGCAAAATGGGGATTTCAGTTTCGCCCCGAGGAATCCCGTCTGCGGTGTATCAAGCTGTTCCTTGACCGGTCTCAAAAGCTCCCCTTTTACGTCAGCCCCCTGGACACTGCCGCGCAACTGAAACGCTTCAATAAGAATGTTGTGGATGCTGTGAGCGACTACTTGACTCGGATTTACAAGCATACCATGGACACACTTACCCGGCGGTACGGCGAGTCATTCATGGCATCAACAAAGGTCGAGTTTGTTCTTACCTGCCCGGCTGTATGGAGTGATGCCGCCAAAAATACGACGCTGCTGGCTGCTGAGCGTGCCGGGATGGGTAGCCGCTCCGAGATTCAAATGATCAGCGAGCCGGAGGCGGCTGCTGTATATACGTTGAAGGCCATACAGCCAAACCATCTGAGCATCGGGGACAACTTTATCGTTTGCGATGCAGGCGGTGGCACCGTTGAGTGAGTGCTTCTCGAAAAACGGCGGATGTTGCTTCGGGCCGCTAACCTCCGTAGCTTGATTGCGTACAAAATCATGTCGCTTAAGCCACTCCGAGTGGAAGAGTCTGCTGTAGGTACAGGTGGATTGTGTGGCAGTGCATTTCTCAACTACAGGTTTGAGGAGCATGTCAGAAACCGACTCGGACAGGCGCGCTTTGACGAGATGAAGTCCAAAAAGGGGAGAAGTTGGCAGATGGGGTTGAAGTACTTTGAAGAGTTTGTGAAGCGCAACTTCAACGAGGAGGAGCACCAAGAGATAAACGTTCCGTAAGTTTGTCAAGGGCCCTCCATGCAGCCAGCATTGGCCATACTTGTTGTCCATCCTGCTGACAAGACGTAGCTTTCCCGGTTTGCCAGACGATGAGGAAGCCGGTCTCGACTCTGGCTTTCTCGTCATGAGTGCTGAACAAATCAAGGACATTTTTGAGCCAGTGGTGAAGGAAGTGTGTGACCTGGTTCAGGGCCAGGTAGAGGGACTCCGTGCCAAGGGCGGCATCGTTTCCGGCATTGTCCTTGTAGGTGGCTTTGGGCAGAGCGACTACCTGTACCGACGACTGAAAGCGCATTTCACGAGCGCAGCTCCTCCACCGTACAGCGAACGACCGACCCATGCCAACGCTAGCGCGACAGAAGAAAATGGCTCCATAGAAGTCATGCAGCCTGTGTATGCTTGGACTGCCGTTGTCCGCGGGGCGGTCCTGAGGGGCCTGGAAGGGAACATGGTCATTTCTCGGAAGTCGAGAATGCACTACGGCACCTCTTACGCGACGGTGTACGATGAGGAGAGGCACTCTGTCAGCGAACGATACTGGTCGCCTCTGTGGGAGCGCTGGATGGTCTCGGACAGGATGCAATGGCACATTGCCAAGGTAAGTCCCGATCGTCACTTGACACCTTGGCGTGTCACGCCGTCAGAGCTAATCCGTGGCAAAACAGGGCGAGGCCCTGTCGCCGTTGTCCCCCATTGCCTTCCACTACACTCGGAACTTCCGCCCTGGACAGTCGTTAATTGTCACGGACGACTTGATTGCCTGCGAGGGGGACGAGCCGCCGGCAGCATGCACGCGAGACCTCGTGAACGTGTGTACTCTGACGACGGACTTGAACGCCGTTCCGAGGAGTCTTTTCACTCGCCTGACTACAACGAGGGGGGTTGAGTTTGATAATCTTGATTTCACGCTGGAAATGATTGTAGATAGTGCGGGCCTGGGGTTTGAGCTGAAGGTCGATGGGGTGAGGTATGGGCGGGTAGAGGCGGAGTTTCATTAGGAGCAGGTTGCCAGGCGAAATGGCGGTTGACAAAAAAAAATTTTACTATATAAATATTTTTACTGTACTTTTTTTATTTTTATCTTGGGTAGCATGGACATGTGCTCAAAGTGAGTCGATTAAATGCACGAGTGCATAGATGGACAAGTGTATATGCATATAGAAAGTATTGGCACAGATAAGTCATCACAAAGAAAGTGGCTTTCATTTGTTTGATGGCGGCCCCACCCCACCCGCGCCTTCCGTTGCCAAAGCTCCACTTTTGGATTTTTGTCCTCTCAACGTGAACGAGTTGGATGGATGGATCATGGGATCATGGATGAGCAACAACTCTGACCAGCCTGACCAGCCCGAGCAGTCCATCCGGACAATGTTTTCATAAAAAACAAAACGGCGCATCTCATCTTTCTTGGCCCGGGTCGGCGCGGGACCACGGCAACACACGTCCAACGCATCGCGCCATCGTCGTGTGCAACACAAGCCGAGTGCCTGCCAGCAATCCGGCATCTTGGCGCGCCGTGGCATCGTCAGTCGCATCACTTCGTCGTCCCACGATGCCCGTCCGGGACACCATATCAGCCCTGGTTGACTGGGCCACCTCACACGGGGCCACGCTGCATCCATCCATCGAGGTCTACCGAGACCCCCAGACCGGCCTCTCGTTCCGTGTCAAACCATCCGCCCAGTCACCGGTGCAACCATACGAAGCCATCGTGCAACTGCCCACCTCGCTCGCCCTCTCCTACTTGAACGCCGTGTCCGAGCAGGGCGGGCGGGAAACCTCGGGCCCGGCCGGCCTCCCCAAGGAGGTGCTCGCCGGGGCTGCCCCCCATGTAGTCAGCCGCCTGTTCCTGATCCAGGAGTATCTCAAGCGCGACAAGTCGTTCTGGCATCCCTACATCCAGGCGCTCCCGCAGCCCGGACAGGCAAACAGGTCCCAGTGGGCGCTGGCGCCGTTCTGGGAGGACGACGAGGCCGAGCTGCTCGACGGGACCAATGTCGAAGTCGGCATCGACAAGATCAGGAACGACGTCACGAGGGACCTGAAACGGGCGCGGGAGCTGCTGCGCGCGCACGGAGACGGTGCCGAGGGCGCCTTGGACAGGGCGCTGACCACGGAGCTGTACCAGTGGGCGTACTGCATCTTTTCCAGCCGCAGCTTCAGGCCGAGCCTGGTGCTGTCGGAGAAGCAGCGGCGCGGGCTGCCCGCCGGCGTGGCCGTCGACGACTTCTCCGTGCTGCTGCCGCTGTTTGACATTGGGAACCACGACATGACGGCCGACGTCCGCTGGGACCTGGACGACGAGAGCCAGGCGTGCGGGCTGAGGGTGGGCAGGACGCACATGCCGGGGCAGCAGGTCTTCAACAACTACAGCATGAAGACCAACGCCGAGCTGCTGCTGGGCTACGGCTTCATGCTCCCGGTCACCGAGGCGCTGCACAACGACTACACGCACGTCCGCAAGAGGACGGCCCCGGCGGCGTCGGACGAGTACCTCATCTCGCTGCGGCCCGTGTCGCACCCGAGCTCCGTGCTGGCCCGCGCCAGGCAGTCGCTCGTCCTGGACGCGTCCGCCGCGGTGCTGGGCTCCTTCGGGCACGTCCAGGCCGAAATGGTCTGGGACATCTTTTGCACGCTCGCCGCCACGCCGGAGCGGCGCGCCGCGCTGATCCCCGTGCCCGAGGGCGCGTCGGGCCCGCCAGACGCCCACCAGAGAGGCCGCTTCTTCGCCGGCAAGGTCGAAGGCGAGGCGCGCCTGTATCTGCAGCAGACGGTCGCCATTATCCAGCACAAGGTGCTGCAGGAGCTGGAGCGGCTCAACGAGACGGATGTCGAGGTCGCCGACGCCGACGAGCCCGACTTGACCCGCAATCAGAGGCTGGCCCTCGATTACAGAGGCAGGTGTAGAAGGGTGCTGGAGGGCGTGTTGGAGTCCATGAGTGGCGATGACATACTCGACCACGAATACTAGAGTGCCTTGACGGCCTGGTTCGTCTCGTGTACGACTAGGTGGGTGCTTGAGGGATTACTTCTTCCTCTCCTTCTCCTTTCAAAACAACCAAGAGGCGGTCATGAGGGAGACAAGACACATACCAACATACAAGGGGCATCGGAAACGGTAGAATTAAGTGCAATACGAAGTCTCGCGGCGCTCTAGGTACATAAACCCGCCTGTTGGTTACGTGTGCTCCCCTCTTTCTATCCGCAGCCACGTCTAGATACGACTCTGAGCGGCGGGCTGTCGCAAGAGATGACCGTACACGGCAAGCTCCAGCTCGTGGTATAGCTTGGCCACGACAGGGTCGCCGTTGGGCCGGACATTGACAACGAGGACGCCGGCGATGCCCGTCTTTGCATCGACCCACTGTCAAGCAGGAGAGGAGGAATGTTAGCTCGCGAGGACGCGCAGAGAGCGAATGGCAGGGACGTGCAGCTCACCCAGCGGCTATTGAGAATCCCGCTCCAAGCAATGCTCCCCGCCCTCCTCTTCCCCGGTACGTGGTCTACGTTCAACATGGCGCCTAGGCCGTAGTTGATGACGGTGCCGGGCGCGAACTCGGGCGCGAACGTGTTGTGGACCATGGGGTGGAACGCTATGGCGCTCAGGTGCTCGGCCTGGGCCTCGTTCAGCTGCGGCGTCATGACGTCGGCCATGGACCGCCGCGAGAGCAGGCGGCCGGCCAGAAAGGCCCTCAGGAACAGGGCGTAGTCGCTGGCCGTTGTGAACCACCCGCCGCCGCCGGACTCGATCTCGTGCTTCTCCGGGGTGGGAGGCTGGGCGGCGGCGAGCCTGCCGTCCCGTGTGCGCTGGACGTTTTGCGCCGTCCGCGGCGCCGTGTGCGGGAGCCTCTCGGGCCAGAAGCCCGTGTCGGCGAGGCCCACGGGGTCGAGGATGTTCTCCTGCATGTACTGGCCGAGGGACTTGCCGGTGATGGCCTCGAGGACCTGGCCGGCCCAGTCGAGCCCGACGCCGTAGCCCCAGCTCTCGCCGGGGGCGAAGCGCAGCGGCGTCGTCACCTCCAGCTTGGACCACTGGAGGCGCGTGACGTGGCGGTTGGGCTGCGTGCGCGACCACTGCAGGAGTACGGGGTCGGAGAACTCGTAGCTGAAGCCGGACGTGTGCGTCAGCAGCTGCCTCATGGTGATGGGCCTGGTGTTGGCCTCGATGACGGGCTTGTCGTCGTCGTCAAACCCGCGAAGGATGCGGGCCTGCCGGAGCTCCGGGATGAGCGGCCGCAGGTCGGCGTCGAGGTCGAGCTGGCCGCGTTCGACGAGCTGCAGCACGGAAATGCTCGTCGCCAGCTTGGTCAGCGAGGCCGCCCATGTGAAGGCCTTTTCTGTGAAGGGGGGTGATTTGGGATCGAGGTCGAGGCGGCCGGACGAGCCGCTGTAGAGGGTTCCTGCCAGCGGTTTTGTTAGCCTCTGCTATTTTTTTTCTTTTTTCTTCTTTTTTTAATGTCATCTCTCAGTTTCTGGGACGAGGGCCATGTCATGTCAGGTTTTCCTTTTTCTTTTTTTCCCCGTCGCTTCTGGGTAAACTTGCCCTCCTTGTCCGTGACTACAAACGCAGCCCCGAGAAGCTTGTCCTTTGTATCCTCTTCTCCCTGGACGGTGTACCGCCTCAAGATGTCGTCGAGTCTGTTCATGCCGGCGGTTGTACGGAGTCGTATGCAACCACGACCTCGGCAAGGCCGCAAGGGTGTCTGTCTGGTCTGAAACGTGAAACCGATGACGCATGGGCTGCAGGGTGCACAACAGAGCAATAGTACTTGCAGCCTACTCGACTGGGGGCGTGATTCCCGGAACTGGGGTCAGTTTCTGTCCTCGATTTGCAGCGCGCAATCTAGTGCCATCAAGATGTGAAGATGCGAAACGGGCAGAAGCCGCTCAGAAGCCGCGTTATCTTGACTGTCTGCCTCGGCAAATGGCTGATACGGGTTAATCAAATTCACGTTATCCAGGGGCGGGACAAGCCGCTCGCCAGGTTGGAGGTGCCCTGTCCGTCCAATCCCGTCGTTGCATTGCAACAGGGGTGGGGGTTTCAACCCGCAGCACTCAGTTGGGGGGTACTGCCCGTATAAATACGCTTTGAGCCCTTGCATCATGCACTCGAAATTACTCGCTTGTTCCAACGTGAAAGAGTGGCCTTGTAGTGTTTTGGCAAAGGGGCTTGGGGCTTGCATGCCTTGTGTACGGAGTAGCTGAGGTTGAAATCATCTGTTTTTCCACGTCAAGTCCTGAAGATGGCTCAAGTCACAGCTAGGGCTCGCAAAGTGTGTCCGCCAGTGCTATCGATAAGGAAGCGTGACCAAAAGCAACACAACATCGACATCAACATCAACACCAAGGGCCAAGGGCCAAGCGCACAGTGGTTCCATTTCGTCTACGGAAGCCAGGGACTCCATCGCAATTTTTTTCTTCTTTGTGCGTTTCGTCTGCTCGCAAACCATCAATCCTCCTCGCCTTGCACCATCCCCCCTTCCCCCCGTCGGCGGAACACGACTACGGCGACGCCACGACGAAGAAGGGTTGGTCGAGTGCCGGTGTGCCACGCCGAGATTTTGAAGCAATGCCCGATTCCTTCAGCGTCTCCGTGTGACCGAGTGCCGAGCCTCAACTGCCGGCCGTGCGGCGCTTCGGTACTCGTCCGCTTCGTCCGCTTCACTCGAGGGCGCGATTGATCTTCTCTCCGCCGTAGATCAGCTTGTCGCCGTAGATCAGCTTGTCGCCGTCGTCGACAATCTTCTCCGAGGCCTTGTTCGCATCCCTGTGCTGAGTCTTTTTCGCCTCCTCGGTCTTTCTCACCTGCTCTCTGAAGGCCTTGACCCGGTCTAGGCATTCTTGGAGGGATTTGTGGTTGGCGGGCGGCTTGCACTCGGATTTGTCGCCGCCCTCGGCCTCCTTGCGATCTCTGCAGTCGCTGAGATCTTTGTTCGTCTGGTCCTGCTGTTCTTTGCATTTCTTGACATCTTCGTACTTGAGGGATCCGCGGGACCTTCCTTTGCCGGGGACATTTTCTTTTCCGCCGGCGGTTCCTGGCTCGGAGACGGTTCCTGGCTCGGCGGCAGTTCCTGGCTCGGCGGCGGTTCCTGGCTCGGCGGCGGTTCCTGGCTCGGAGACGCTTTCACAGACGTCATCTGGCTCAGGCATATTCTCTTTTCCACTTGCATTTCCTTCTTCAGTATTATTTTTAAGAACACTTTCTTGCCCAGTGACGCTTTGCTCAGGTAAAGTTTGCCCCTGGCCGCTTTGCCCAGGGCCGCTCTGCCCAGGTACAGTATCCCCCACGCCGCTCTGCTCGGGTGCGGCTTCTTGCTCACAGGCATTTCCTTCTTCAGTGTCATTTTCAGGAACACTATCTTGCCCGGGTACGCTTTGCCCAGTGACACTTTGCTCAGGGCTGCTTTGCCCAGTGACGCTTTGCCCAGTGACGCTTTGCTCAGGGCTGCTTTGCCCCGGTGAGCTCTGTCCAGGTGCGGCTTCTAGCTCACAGGCAATCTCTTCTTCAGAGCTATCTTCTTTGGTCTCGTTGACCTCCTGTCCGCCTGAACCACCGGCAGTCGGAGGGACTTGTTGCGTCCCAGAATTTGAATGATCCATCTGGACTTCTTGCGTCCCAGAATTTGCATTATCCATCTGGTCGCTCTCCGGGCACATATCCGACGTCCCGGCTTGATCGGTACGTCCGGCTGAAACATCGCTCGTCTGCTCCACTGGAAGGGCCAGAATACCTTGAGCAGCCAAGGCCACTATTTACCAAATTAGCTTGACGCTCTACAGGCGATACATGCACTGCAGTTTGACTAACAAGACACGAGGAGGCTGACGCGAACCATGGTGGCTGTAACAGTGTAGCCGAGATGCTCTTACAAGAGGATCGGATAGTAAGCTAAAGATTGGAACTCTTGATAGTCAAGAAAGTGAAGTGCCCAAGTTTTGAGTCTCCGGACAAGAGAGAGCGTTGGCGCTTGCTCTATATATATATGTACCACTCGGGGTTACCGTCTGAAGAACAACAACCCTTTCACATAGTATCTGAGCCCCAAGTCATTCAAGCGTTGGAATCATTATCAAGCAGGCGACTTTATGTTGTGGAGCTGCAGCCGTAAGCTTTCGAGTCATGATGATGCTCCCGTGTTGTCTGCTTCAATGGATGATCCTTGTCTGTCGGGGAATTTCTCCCATCGGAGCTGCATAATATGACATCGGGAGGCGCCAAGATTACTTGGCAATGATTAAATGAAGAACCACGAAATGAAAGCCGTGGGACCGCGCTAGGTGTCGATAGCCCCGACTCGTTAGGAATTCTCGTCGACGCTTGTCACCTATTCGCCTATCCGACACAGCGCTTGTTTCACCAGCAGGCTTTGGCGGGGCCTCTATAGGCTGCATTACTCCTCTGCCATTACTCACGTAGCACCTATTTTCGTCATGTCGAGACAGTCAGGACTCGTAACATTCTAGAACAACGACTCGTGAGTGATGGCAATCCAGGGCTTCCCAGGTAGCAAGTCAGTCCGTCCGGCCGCTTGACTGTTGGCACAGCCCCCCCCCCCTCCCCCTCCCTTTCGGAGTACGGATCTTGTCATTTCATGCGGCATTAAAATCTTGGGGATCCGTGTTATGCTGATAATTCCTCCGGGAGGGAAATTGGCTAGACTTTCATGAATCATTTGACCCTTCGCATAACGAGGGCCTCGAATCGCTATCGACGATGAACATTCAACAGATGATGTCGGAAGGTTTTACGTGGTTGGTCGGTCGATGAGGGCGCGGCTCCACAATAACCATAACCACGGTCCACCAGCCGTCTCATCTCGACTCGCCTCACCTCTCATCGCCTCGCTCGCTCGCTCTCTCATCCCGACCCGTTGAAGCCCAGTTTAGATGGGTGTCTTCTGGGAATCCCCATCAACTTGGCGGCGCCTGTCGACGTGCTGATCCCTCGCCATGGCCGCTGCGGCTGCCCGAGACGGGGTTCCTCCAAACGAACCCTCGTTGCTGCATCTCATCGCCCTCGTTGACAAGTGAGTGCTGGCGCCACGCCGTGACAAAAATTGCCCGGATCCGCACAGCCAGAGCTGCCCGCAAGCATCATCTATCTAATCATGCTGCAGCGTGCCCGTGGACTTTGAGACCAACTGCGCGCCGTACTACCGCCTGCAGTTGGCTCCGGATCCCAGAACCCATGGCTACGTTCACCCCAATACCGTCAAGTGGATGCCGTGGCCGGCCTCCTTCACAATCAACCACGACAGCCGACACGTCACTTTATCCGCTCCCTCGCCAGAGACATGCCTCTCCCTGTCCGCTCATGCCAACGCCGCCTTCCAAGCCGCCGTGGACGCCGCCGTGGACGGCAACGTGTTCCCCATGCTCAACGGCATGCACAGCGAGCACTTCCTCCTCATGGGCGCCAGGGAATTCGTCCGGATTGAGCGCTTCGCCGCGTCCCTGTTCGGAATAGCCACCCGCGGAGCTCACTTGACATGCTACGTCAGGGCCCCCGACGGTCTCAAGATATGGGTGGCGAAAAGGAGCCCCAAGCTATTCACATATCCCGGCATGCTGGACAGCACGGTGGCAGGCGGCGTCAAGGCGGACAACTCGCCACTGGACTGCATCCTCGCCGAGGCCACGGAAGAGGCGTCACTGCCCGCGGACCTGGTCGCGCGAGAGGTCCGTAGCGTGGGCGTCGTCACCCTCGCGAACCGCAACCCACGCACAGAGCTGCACCACTCCGAGGTCCTCTACGTGTACGACATGGAACTGGCAGAGCACCTTGTCCCGCGCCCTCAAGACGGCGAGGTGGAAGAATTCGTGCTCATGGGCTGCGCAGAGCTGCGGCAGAGGATGCTGGCCGGCGAGTTCAAGCCCAACGTCTGTCCCGTCATGATCGACTTCTTGGTGAGGCATGGCGAGGTCACGCCCCACGACGAAAGAGACTATGTCGAGATGTGCAGTCGTCTGAGGAGGAGGCTGCCCGTACCAACTGTTTCTGATCAGCATTGAGAGGACGAGTCACATCTTCGCACCTACGTAGCATAGGCTCTGTATTCGGGCGAGGAAGACCGAGTCTCGGCATGGCGTCGGCGGTCAAGGTAAGAAAGATGGAGATAGAGTTTGGCCACGCGCACTAGAGGCGTGCCGTGAATGTCCCGAAACAGGCACCGTCAAAGCTTCTTCTTCCTTTTGTCTGCTCTTTCTTCTCTGTCAACCGCCACATCT
This sequence comes from Metarhizium album ARSEF 1941, assembly GCF_000804445.1. Lineage (NCBI taxonomy): Eukaryota > Fungi > Ascomycota > Sordariomycetes > Hypocreales > Clavicipitaceae > Metarhizium > Metarhizium album. The sequence goes on along the minus strand of NW_024467583.1, from coordinate 44,233 downwards.
ATTGTTGGCCTAGTAGGCGGCGAGGCGTCCCATTCCCCACGCGATCCATCATCCATCATCTTCAGTTGGCTGACGGACGACGCACGACCAATCATCGGGGACGGCACTCCTTCCAGTCTGCGGCACGGCCAAAGTACATCTACTTGCATGTGTACAGGCGCAGAGTAGGGCTCCCATCCACGGCCGGACCCGTGGGCACGTTCACCCAAGTACCAGCTACCCAGGTACTCCGTACGTGTACAGACGTAATAGCCGGTGGCCGTCCCCAGTGCCCAGTGCCCAGTGCCCACCATCGTGCACATCGTCGATCCTTCTCTTCTCCCGTCCCAAGTCCTCATCCTCATTGCCCAATCTTCAAACTTGACCGCACTTATACACTTTTTCTCGGGTCTCTCCTTCCACTACTTCTTCTTCTCCTTCTTCTTCTTCTTCTTTTGTATTCCCTTCACTCCACTTCCCCAGTCGGACAAATTGACACCTGTGCAGCGCCGTCATTTCAATGCCCCGGGTCGACTGGATATCCACCCTTTCATGACGATGCCTTCACACGCCCACAATGCCGTGCAAGTATCGGCTTCCTTGTGTGTTCTTCTGTCCCCATCAGCCGGGCGTCCGCCCTGTTGCTTCCGGCCTCTCTTCCGATGCTCACGCTTCTCAACGGATTGCTAGCTTCGGACATATCGCGGCCTGGCTCGAGTCTTTCCCGTCTCGCACGACCTGCCGCTTTGCCAGCAAACATGTCTCTCCGACGAACATCGTCGCTACACGGGCACGTGAAATGCCAACCAACTATCGGCCTTGTTGACCGCCTCACCGTGTTGTGCCTTTTCCCAAATCACAGGCAATCACTTGGGCGGATAAACAACCATGGCAAATTGCGGTACTGATTTATTTACTCGACATAGGCACACACAAATACTATACACTATTGCCATCCTACAAATTAGCAATGGAGCCTTGAGGCGCCGTCTGCTAGCCTCTTCGTTTTATTTTGGGCAAATGCCGCTCAGCAATCCCTGAGCCGATGTCATCGTCGAAACGCCAAACACCATCCCTCAGAAGCAACAAGAAAAAAAAAGAGCGAGACACCAGAGCTAACTGGCTCCTCATCTGCAGCCATGTGTCCTCTCCCCAGAAAGATCCTCTGAACGGAAGCCAAATCGCATGACAACCCCTGCCGGCTCCATTCTATGCAACGAGCCCGAAACCCCTTTTTTTTTACCTCAAAAAAACCTCAAAAAAAAGGAATAAAAAGATAAAGAAATAGTAAGACTGCAGCCTCTTCACAAGCGCCACCTTCAGTCGGTGCTGTCTCGAATTGAAGGCAACATCCGACATCCCGATGCTTAGCGCGATAGCAAAACAAAGAGTGCAGTTGATAATCGGTTCGAACGCCGGCACCATCCAATACCCTCATTTAGTCATCATCAATAGCCTCCAACGAATAGGAGAGCCTACTCTTCCTCCGAGTCGGAATCGTCGCTGGTCTCTGCTCCAGGTGTCACTTGCGCCATCCTCGCCTCCTCACCGGGCTCCTGGCCGTCCTTATACAGCCCGCGGAGTTCCTTCAGCTTCGCAATGCGTTCCTCTTGTTCTTGTGCGTTCATGGGCTTGTTCTTCTTGGATTTTCCTCCTGCGGCTTTTTTGGAGCCGGCGGCCTGTTTGGCAGGAGGTCGATTGACTTCTGTTGATGTGACAGGCGCCGAGTCCTTGGCAAAGTTGGGAAGTGCTTTCTTGCAAAGTTCCCAGAGCTTCAAAAGAGCATCGCCGCTCAATTGATCGATATCAAGCTCAAGCTCACCGTCGTTGTTCTCCTAAACGGTATCGTTAGCAGTCACGTTCACACACTCCCGTCGACCTTCTGATTGATCCCAGACATGACTCGTGTCCACGACTTACATTCTGACCAGTATCACGCTTAATAATGTCGATTGCGCGGTCAAGGTGAGGGCCATCCAAATCATTAATGGCGTTTGCGATTTGGTCCTTATCCGCCGCAGACAGACTCTTCTTTGGGGCCGCCTTTTTCGAACCTCCGGCCTTCTTGGATTGCGCGACACCGCCGGTGGACTTTCTGCCACCAGGGCCTGCCGTCTTCGACTTGGCTGGCTTGCCAGTTTTCTTCGGCTTCTCAGTCTTGGCCTTGGTACGCGCCGACTGGATTTCCCGGGCCTTTTCAATCAACGTCTTCTGGATCATGTCGACAATGTTCTTTTGAATCTCAATCATGCTTTCGTTTGGCGTAAGGAACATGCTATTGAGCTTCTTCGTTTCTTCGTCAAGCTTAGCTTGAAGTTCTTCGATAGCCTTGGTATCAACAGGAGCATCGGCAGCGTCGTCGCCATCCTCTTCTTCCTCGTCTCTATCATCGTCACTAGCGTTAGAAGCAGAGGCAAGGGCATTGGCCTTGGCATACTTGGCTAGCCAAGCATCCTTGCCCTTCATCTGCGCCAGGTAGAGATCTTCCAGTTGTTTGGCAATAGCAGACACCGGGTTTCCTTGCTCGACAGGGCCATTGAATTTGTAGCAATTGTCGAAAATAAGCCTGACTGTCTTGTCAAAGTCTTTCAAATTCGAGATTTCACCCCCAGAGAGCATCCGCGACGCCTTGTTCAGATCCATGGGCTTTTTGATGACGGAGTAATAATCAGGAATGTTAAGGCCTTCCGCATCTACAGGATCCAAAAACCAGGCATTCACATGGTGGTTCTTTGCGGACATTATCTCAGCAAGGACCTCTTCAGCAAATTGGAGTTCAGGCTTCAGCTTCTTGCGGGACGGCTTGGTTGTGTAGTCGATGTCTTTGGGCTTTGGAGCACGCACTGTCCGCTTTGGCCTATCTCCTTCCGTCGCTGTTGAACTGCGACGATCCGCAGGCTGATCTTGTGTAGCAACCGCCGGAGGTTTGTTGGCAGGCGTCTCAGCAACCGGGCTGGCAGTAGGTCCTGTGGATTGTCGGCGAGCTGCGTCGGCATTGGCCACGGCACGTGATTCGCGAATGGGCTTCGCCTTGGGGACCGATTTTGGCTTTGCTGGTTCTTCGGAAGGTATGGGCAGCACCTCTTCCCATACAGCTCTAACAGCTGTGACGGCCGACGCGGTGATATCGTGAAGCGGACCATTGAATAGCAGTGCGTTATCGAAAATCAATCTCAGGTCGGATCGAAATTTACCATAGGTATTGTACGGGCCGTTCAAATCACGCAGTCCCCTCTCAAGCTCAGCAAGATCCATCGGCCGATCGACCTTGGCAATGTAACTATCCCACAGAGCCGGCCACAGTTTCTGTACGGAATCTCGAAAGTGACCACCAGCCTTGGTCTTCTTGACCCGTCCAATAACCTTTCGCATTTCTCGACGCTGAAATGGAGAAATTTCTCGCTTGTTGGTTTCTTCGTCCAGCCAATTTGCGAGCTTATCCAGGGCAGTCGGGGTGAGACCGGCGGATTCGGTACCAGATACGACAACCTCGGCCTGGGCATCGGGAGAGACATCAGTTGTAGGTTGCGCGGGAGCTGTCTCGTCTTCCGCTGGCTCAGTTCTGGCTCTCTTGGGTGCGGGCTCCTCACTAGCGTCATGCTCCCTCTCACGGGCAACCTTGACACCGGGGGCATCGACCATAGGCATGTCACCCGTGGGTTCAGGAGGCGAAGTGGGCTTCTCAGTGGTATCGATAGCCGGCTGCGACATGCTATTTGAGCCGACGTCTACCTCGGATGTCAGCAAGGCAGTGGCATCTTGAGAAGAGATTGTGGCCACACCAGAGGTCGATGGCGGCCCAACAGCTTCTTCGGCCTTCTCAGTAGGTACGTCGGTCATCTCTGTGTCCTGCGCGGCGTCTAATTCCATCTTGTTGGTAGATTCCTCCGCAGCAGGCTCAACATCAGAATTCCCGGCAGGCGCACGGCTTGCAACGGTACTTCGGTCGGGCACTATGATATCGGATTGCTGTGCCGACTTCTGATCCTTTTCGTCCGATGCAGGTGGTGCTTTCTCTGGCTCCTTGGACGGGGTAACAGGGCTTTTCCGGCTCTCTAATGTCGCAGGCGCCTCAGAACTACGCTTCGGTTCTGAATCGCTTTTTGGAACAGCTTCACCTGCGAGTTCCAAGGCCGTGGCAGGTTCGGTCGGTTCCGTATCCTGAGTTCCAGGGTTATCACCGTTCAGCAGCGGTTCCGAGACGGACTGTCCTGTGGATCCAGACTTTGAGTCGGCTTGCTGTTCCGTCTTGGTCGCTTGTTGACGTGGTGATACGGCTCTGGACTCTGACCAGGACGCTGATTGCGGCGCACTGTCGTCGACATGGCTTTCATTGTGAAACTCGTCAGCCACCGAAGCGATAGACCAAGCAGGTTGCAACAAATCCAAGAATCGAGATGGACCTAGGGGTGACTTACCCATTCAGCGACGACTTTTGTTCATTTTTCTGCTTCTCAGGAGTGTTGTCCTGCGACTTTTGATCTGGCACAGGCGCGTCCGGGACAGACGATTCCATGGTCGTCTTCCGCCGTGACTGGGCACGATAGCTGCTCCGTCCAGAATGTATCGTCGCGACAATGAGGCGTAAAGCGACAGGACAAGCTCGACGGCGGACAGGGCGATAGCTTTGAGGTGGCGAAGAGCTTCGATGGCGACGAGGAGGGCAGAAACTGCTGTGGCTGGCACCCGAGTTGCAAAGCAACAATCAAGTTGATCGAAACAAATCGAAGCGGTGAGGGCTGCAACCAAGGCAGCGAAGCAGCGAAGAAGGGCGCACCGACGGTTGACAGCGGTTGACAGCCGTGGACGGTTGGCGAGGCGCGCGGCGCAATCAACAACGGTTGCTGTGAGGGTCGCGACGACGTGGGCGCGGCGCAGGCGGCGGGCGCGGCCAGAAAGTAGCGGCGAAAGCTGCGACAGCCAAGCGGGAGTTGTCGAGAAGGCCAAGGGTAAATAAAACAGATCAAAAAGGGCAAATGGACAGCGGCCCTAGTGTATTTCTATTTTACGAGGAAGCGGATGGGAGGCAGGCGGCGGTGGTTGGTCGCGACTGAGCCGTGAGGTGCGCCTCCGTATGCGGTGCGGTGCGTTGCTCGAGTTTGTGTGCGTGCGTGCAGTGCAGCTGCTACACACCAGAAGCAGAGGCTGGAAATGGGACAAATGTACAGAGAGCGGCACCAAGGGGGTACCGGATGCTGTGTGCGAGGTGGCGGGTTGCGCGTGCGGAGGAACGGTCGGTCGAGAAGTACCTCAGAGGTTCCTTTTGCAGGTGCAGCGGGTCACGGGGGCCGGAGGGGCGAAACGGGGGCGTCTGCGAGGGAAAGCGCGTGCACGTCAGTTAAATTTTGCCGGTCGGCGGCGCGAAGGTATTTATGAGAGAGAAAGGCAAAGTGCGCCGCGACGTTGAGATGTGACTATCGGGGCGCCGGGGAAAGGCTGGGGAGGAAATTTTCGCCTTCTCGGGAAAGGAAGGGGGGGGTTTTCTCCAGCCACTCCAGCCACAGCCCTGCCACTGTGTGGGCCGTTTAGGGCCGGGCGCGTTTGGGAAAGGCGCCCGCACGAGTCCTTTTCTTTTCCCTTGGCTGCCAGCCGGGCGGCGGGCATGCAAGAACCTTTCTCCGCGCGTAACAATGCTTTTTGAGACAAGGGTAGGACATGGACAAGCCATTGAAGCCAGAGGGATGCCTGCGTCGAGAAATACTAGGGATGGAAAGAAAGGCTGTGTTCTAGCTTGTTGCCGTCTGGTATTTGCGAGACCAAAGGGACTGTGGGGTTCTGAGAGGGCATGCGCACTCTGTCTGGACTCTGGACAAACGATGCTTTAAATATGCCGCTGCCCTCCTGCTTGGCTTCTCACCCTGTCGCGCCATCAGCAAGCCAAAGTGCATGCTTTAAAGTAGGCGAAAGCATCTACAGTCGCCGCGCAGTGCCGCTGAACTTGCCGAGGTGCTGTCCGCCGCACTGAGACGAAGTCGTCTCTGTCCAAAGGCCTGGTCCGCGGACGGCGGCAGGACTTTAAATGCTTGTTCAGGCCACGCTTGCGTGCCTTGTCGGAGCGAAACCAACGCGGCCGAGTCGGTGACGCCATCAGACCCCTAAAGGCCGCGGCCGCGCCTCATCATAGATCATGGGACGACGGGACCTTGCGCTGCCTGGCGTTTCTCCATTGTCCCGACTCCCAGCTTAAACTTGAGTGAGTGACGTACAGATGCGACCAGTCGACACGTTAATGACCCCCATGGCAAGCAGAACTTGGTCGCAACCCAGAGTGCCAGCTCCCACCAAATCAGGTCCCGCATTCTACGTTTCCACTCGACCACTTACACGGATGCCATTGAGTAGGCGAATATTGCTATGCAAGAAACATCACCCAAACGGGGCGGCATCCAATCAACTGTGGCGCATTACGGCCACGGCCAGAGTGAAGAGGACACTGGAAACTGAAAACGGAGATTGGCATGCAGGGTAGCCCTGTGGCAAGTTGGACTGTTCGAAATTCCTGTGGCCGGATCCTACTTGCCCTGGTGGCAGCCAATGACACCACGCACCGGATGGTGCCATGCACATGACTTCATCTTCGACAAACTGGGTCAAGGCCATACACGCCGCGCCAATCACCATGCTTCCCTTCCTTCGAAGCAGCACTTTGACCTGGACACACCGCGTTGTTCAGCGAGAGGCTAGCCAATCATGGAGTCCTTCGCTAACGGGGGCACGTGGGGCCAGGCTGACTGGAATGAGTCATCCAAAATGTCCAAAGCGTAGTAACCACGTGACCGATTGCCTTATCGATGTGATTATGTCATCTCTTATCGCTAGACCGCGTTGCAACCTAGCAAGGAAAAAAAAAATGAGTCGTGCATTGGGAGTTTGGGAGTTGCAGCCGTGAAATTTTGCAGCCAGGTCTGCTTGTCTCCTGTTGCTGATGACTTTTTGATCGCCAGTCTGTCTCCCGTACGAGCAAAACGATCATTGCATTACCTCTCACTTCTGGAGCCCATCAGCCTTTGGTTTTTTTTCCTTCTCTCTGCATTGATTCTGCCGTTAGGAGCTGGTGCATTCGCATGGTTCTGCATTTCATCTTTCGATATATTCCTTCTCCGCCCCCTTCCGACTGTGTCCATGTAAAACACGAGACACGCCCATCACCGCGCACTCAATACAAAACCCCATCGTCCGCACTCACGCTCCTCAATGCCCATATCCATGAAGCGGAAAGTGCCGGCCAAGCTGGCCGTGCCGGTTGTCAAGCCAAGCGCAAGGCTGCCCACAAAGACCACCATTGACGAGTCTCGAACATCCGTGGCCGCTGCTGATGTCTTGCAAAGCTCGCAGACGGAGGCCATTGAGATTTCCTCCGATACCGACAGCGACGAGGAAATTTCCGACTCGGAGGACAATGCAGAAGAAGAACAGACTAACGGCGACAAGACCGCCGCGAAAGCAGCCGCCGCCACCGCGGCCAACGCCAACGGCACCAACACAAAGACAGACGACCACGCAGAGACGGAAGGCTCTGACGGAGAGGAGACGTCGCCGTCATTCGGAGAACTATTACGAGGCAACGACACCATCGACGTCCCGGCCCCGCCGCAGCAATCCGCGTCGGGCGGCGTGACAGCACAACCCACGCGGACAGCCACCGCGCCGCCCTCTCACCAGTCGCTCACGACGGTCTTGACGCAAGCGCTCCACACAGACGACACCGACCTCCTCGAATCCTGCCTGCACACAACCGACATCACCACGGTTCGAAACACCATCGAGAGGATAGACAGCTCCCTGGCCGGCATCCTGCTCAACAAGCTCGCCGCCCGTCTGTATCGCCGCCCCGGCCGTGCTGGCAACCTCATGACCTGGGTCCAGTGGACGCTCATCTCGCACGGCGGCGCGCTCGCGGCGCAGCCCCAGATCGTCCACAGCCTCAACGGCCTGCAAAAGGTGTTGGCAGAACGCGCCAAGGGCCTCAACAGTCTCCTCGCCCTCAAAGGCAAGCTCGACATGCTCGACCTGCAAATGGATCTCCGACGCAAGATGCAGCGGAACGCAGGCCAGGTGCGCCAGGGCGAGGACGCTTCCGAGGAAGAGGACGACGTCATCTGGGTAGAGGGCGAAGTCGACCCCGTCAGCAGGAAAGACCTCGCCAACGGCGCCAGGTCAAGAAGGAGACGCGAGGACGACGGTGACGACGACGACGACGACGACGACGACGATGATCAAGATGGCCAGCACCTGCCCATGACCAACGGAGTGGGCGACTCCGAAGACGAAGAGGAGGACTCGGACGTTGCAGACGACGACGACAGCCAAGTCGCCGAGGAGTCATTGGACGAGGACGAAGTCGACCACGAAGACGTGGACGAGTCACCGGCCGAAGAGGAGGAAAGCGACGTCGAAGCCGCGCCTCCCTCGAAAATGCAAAAAGTAGCCAAGTCATTTCCAAGGAGAAAATAGAAGCAAAAAAATGGACAAAAATCACGGCAAAAATCTCGACAACATAAAACATAGTCCCGACAGGATATAGACGGCGGCGGCAGGGAGAGTGGTGAGCAGCAAAAAAAAAAAAGAGAGAAAAAGGGAAAGGAAAAGGAAAGGTGTCCAGCGACAGGAGGGGATGACAAATCATAGCCTGGCTACGTAGTTTCTTGGGCTCGTCATGTCGTCTCACGAGAAGGTGGCCTCTGGGAACAACGGGGGAAGGAAGACGAAGCTATTCTGGCCGTACATTCACGGCGTTGGCTCTGCAGATGCGGCGGTGGGCGCAGTGTTGCAGCGGAGCGGATACAATAATTTGCGCGTGCTCATGTTCCATCCATCTTCCCTTGAGACGTGATCGCGCACCAACGGGGGCGCAGTTGTTTCGCACTGGGAACTTTGCAACGCTCTGAATACCAGCACTATTCCTGCTAGCGCTAGGGAACTCGGTGTACAGTGAATTACTCTAATTGTGACTGCCCTCCATGCCGCCGCCCTACACGGCTGCTCTCCGGAAAGGCGACGGGATATCCTTGACGGGACGCCCGCGCAATGCGATGCAGTTATGTTCAAGCCGGTTTCGCGCCGACATGACAAGTATCCAACGCGGGTGCTCTTGCAGGACCATCCGCCGAATCAAGTACTCCAGAGGAAATATATTGAGGCTGCCCGGATAAAAGTTTGTGGGAACAAGTGTTGATCCAAGCAGTATCCATGTCAGTTGGTGACGAGAGATCAAACTTATTGGCATCGGCAAGAATATATGCTGGATATGTTCTCGCAGCTTCTTTCTTTTCTTTTTTTTTTTCAACGTCGCTAAGCGCATGGGTGTCTCGAGAGGAAGAAACGGCAGCGAGCACGTCATGTGAGAGAAACCACCGAGGGCGTTGGTTGCTCATCATATGGCCCAGCTGCCGCGTCGTTCTCGCACACCCCAGGCCAGGGGGTCGAGATTGTCAAGGTCCGGGTGCTGTCGAGCCCATTCCGTAATGTACGTCCTCAGGGCTTTCCATCTGGGGCAACGGTCATTCTCGGCTGTTGCCTGCAGGTTCATCTCGAGCATGTGACCCTTGGCCCTTTGCCTCTCATCATCCCTGCAGAGCTCCTCCACGGTGACTCTACTGATTTTGGACAGCTCCCCGTCGAAATAGCGTGCCGTGGCTGGATAGCCCAAGGACAGGTAATTGTACACTTGGGTGACGAACTCGTCGTCGAATTCCGAGGCAATCTTCTCGTCCAGTTCTACCTGCGCCTTTTCGCGGCGTAGCCGATCGTCGAGGCCATGCAGCATATGCAGGCCCTTGGACTCACCAGTTCGAGGGCGGTGCTCTGCACGGTTGGAGCTGAGATTGGTTAAGCTCTCGGAAGAATTGGACGACGAGAACATGGACTCTGGCTCGTCACTCATCGACCGCGAGTCGTATCCCCCGCCGTCTCGGGGACTAGCCGGTGGGTAGGGAGTCACGAGCATGTTGGCCCCGTGCAAGTCAGCCGGGACAACATACTCTGTGCTAGACTCTGTCCTGCAACAGAATCCCCTCCAGAGGCCGCCTTGGCCCGTCACGTCTCGATTTTTCTTCTTGTTGATGTCATGGTTTGCGAACGGGTGGTCCGTCTCCAACTTGGTTTGTTTCGGGGACGGACACTGCCGAAAGATCAGGCTCTTGCCAAGCATCGGAGGCGACGCGGCTTGCCGCATAAGATGCAGCTTGGGATCCTCTGCTTTTGAGCCAAATGCCCCAAACGGCCGGCCGAATCCAATGTCGGGGCCCGAGTCTGCCGGGCGAGGAAACAGGCTGAATCCGCCGTCTCGCTGGTCTGGGGACGGCCGGCTGTAAGGCACATCCCCGGGTTGGAATCTGGTGCCGACGGCAAAAGCACCATCAGGCCGTGAAAGAGGCGTCAAGGAATCCCTGAGGTCTTGTAGTTCGGGCATGGAATCTCTCCTGTCCTCGGGCAGGATCCTATTGGTCGTCGTCCACAACGGATCGGGAGGCACAGGCAGATCCATCCTGTCCAGATCCGAATCTGTCCGCATCATTGTATCTCGATCCGCGTCAAGCACCATTTCGTCGTCACCCCGCTCGTGTGCCAACTGCTCTGCATGGCTTTGCATGTGCTTGTGCCACCAGTTCAGCCCCAGATTTGACGACTTCCTCCGAACCCTGGGTTGAGGGCCGCTGTCATTATTTTGTGGCGAGACTTGAGCAGAATCATCGCTCTCCGAACTCTCACGAAAGTAGAAATGAGCAACACCACCCTCGCGAGCTCTGCTGTTGGGGAACGCCGCAAGTGCAGCTTCTTCCATCTGCCTTGCCGCCTCCCTGGCAGCAATTTCTAAAAGGTACTCCTTGACACCCTCCTCCTCGGATTCTCTCCTGGTCGGTGGAATGAACGGGATCGACTCATCATCCAGGGCCTCTCCATGCTTCCTCCTGGGCTTTGGCTTTGCCGCATAGATGTGGTTGGTGTACGGGGTAATGTCGGTTTTGTCAGCCGGCCTGGTAGCCGGGCCCGGGTCACCGGCTCTCCTGGCTCTTCTCGATGTCTCAATCAACTGGGGTTTAAATCGACGTCTCTGTCGGGGTTGTGGCATTGGCGGCGAGGCGGATCGAGGAGATGGCTCAGGCGTCAACTCCGGGTTCGGGCCCGCCGGTCGCGCGCCTGGCTGGGTGCTCTTTCGGTTCGATTGAAAAGTCGTCTCTATTGGGACCGGGACGAACCGGCGCTTGGATGGGTTCGGGGTTGCCATGACGGGCAACTATTCGGAGACTGTGTGCGAGAAGGCTGCGTGGTCACGGCTCTCAAGGCACGTCGTCTGCGTCTGCGCGCGGCAAGTCGGCGACCCTGGACTTGTCGTCGACGCGGCATGCAAAGTGAGGCGAGGAGAAGGTCCGATCGGAACTGTGATGGGAACGCGTTGCCAAAGGGTGTTCCGTGCTCAGAATGTATATTCAACAACGTAAATGAGGGGTCAGGGGTCGCCGTGGCCGGTACGCGCAACGCAATCAGCGACATGGCCACTTCACGATGGCAATATAATGATAACGAAGCAGACTTGTTCCTTGGTGTGGGGCAGAGAAGTCGTGGCTGCTGGTGGTGGGGTCTCGAACCATGGCGCCAGTGAATGAGGTTGAAAGAAGCCCACGATGTTTGCAAGTTCGTACTGTGCAGACCCTGAAACCCTGGCCTAGATACTTGGGTCCAGCACGTGCGCTCCTGTGGGCTTGCTGTATTTCTGGCCCACTTAACCGCAACGCCCAGGCACCACCCTGTGCAATCCGCACAGTACGGCTGCTCCGTAACAATTGCCAGCACGGAGGGCATGTGGGTCATTGCCTTATTGTTCGTGCCTGCCGCGAGTTCTCCATGCTTCCTGCGCACGGAAAATTGAGTATTGGATGATGAGTCAATATTCTGTACCGAGTACGGAGCATTGCCAGCCGATTCCACAGGCCCAAAAGCGCTTGCATGTGTTCCAGATTATGCCATGCTTCGGACAACCCCCTACATGAACCTTCTTCGGGACCGGGCGGCGCACTTGAACGAGATCAATTCACCCTCAATTTCGTATCGGGAAAGCGTTTGAAGATCAATGGCGACCCCTGAAAGTCCCGAATGCAACGGTTATTGACATCATTCCCAGCCGTGTGCGCTCCGCCTCGCCCGGTAGATTTTTGCGTGAACGCTCTTTGTCTCGACAATACGAACCAAACCAAACGTCCAGGGTCAGGGACGACAGAGTAGTAAGTACTGCGTACTATTATTAATTTATCACCCTCACTCACTTCTTCATTTCTGCAACGCTCATCGGTCGGCCCTTTGATTCACTGCCTGCCGGGGGCGGTCGTGTCTTGCGCACGTCGTATCCGACCAAGCTTTCTCTTTCTACGGCCGCAACAAGCGAGACCACCTTGTTCCGTTCTCGTGGGAAAATGATGGGGATAGGAATCACGTACTCACATGCCGCGCCGGCTTCGGCTCAATTTCTCCACGTTCCAGTGCAAGCCAACGCCCCATCCAAAACACGCGGGTAGGAACCAGGAACCTTCCGCGCGGAGGCTAAGAGCCCACGTCCACAGCCCTCGACGCATCGCCGAGCGATATATACGGAGGGGCAGGCCATCTTCACCGACAATTGATTGCACCCAGGATTCCTCGTCGAATGGGGGTGGACGATGCAACCACGCCGTCGTGCTGACACAATCCGCCACGACAACTACAAGGAGCATCGTTGCGATGGGATGCATCGTCGATTCAAGCCCCAACGTCTCTTATCCAACCGTGCCATTGATCCAAACGTCGACCGAGACGACACTATCCCGGCTTCTCTTCGTCCCTGTTCGCGGATGGACGTGCAATCTTCCAGGACACCCTAGGGGGCGCGGCTCTTTGCAACCAGCATTTTCAGAATGTCCAGATACCTACGGTTGCTCTTGGCTTGACTTGAGACGTGCGTGTTCACAACAGTAGTTACATGAGCCATCAAGGAAGCGTCTGCGTGCTACCGCTCGTGTGCGTAATCACCGTGGGCCATGGCGTCGCAAACATTTAATAGTCGGGCGTGAAAATTTCTTCTCTTAGTAAATGAAGCGTCTAGTACTGACTTCATCACTGGCTACCTCTGCCGAAAGGCCAGCCTTCTGTCAGCGTTATCAAAAGTGATCCCAATCGAAGCAGATGCAATCACAAACCTGCAGATGGCTGGCTACGGATTTGTTTCCACGCTGGTGCAAACTACCCTACACCACGGCGCATACCATCCTTGGGGGCTCGCCATATAACCTCACCACTGGCGGAATTTGTTGAAAGTCCATGCGACGATAGCCAGGTGCTATCCGAACAATGTTGATTGCCAAGCTCAAGGTACACCTGTGTGATGATGTAAATGGCGCATTTGTGTGCTAGTGCAATTTGTACTTGGTCTGCAGACAACGGGACGGGAATACATGCGCCAGCAAACGGAAACACCAACCTCGGGCGTCAAGTCACCGCAACTTTGTGTGCTCATCGACGGATCTCTGTCCGCTTACGATGATCTCGTCATAGAAGAGTGACGCATCCAGGTCTGCGAGCAAGACTGCGAATGATGCGTCAAGTGTTATGCAACAACGCCCTCTTACCACGTAATATCACGATGGCCTCACAATTGGCAATGGGCAGAGCATTCGCCACCCCAATCTCTCAGCTCCTGTATTCCTTTGAATGTGGCGGCACATCTTGGAGGGTGTGCGTAAAGATTCTGCATATCAACAATAGTTTCGGCGGTGTACATACGGGTACATTTGTCCAAACGGCCACTTCAGCATGCCATACCTTTTGGCTACAGCCTGATGGTATCCGTTGTCCCCCGTAAACATGACGTGAAAAACCGGGTGTACGACTGGACACGGCCATGATATTGCCATCTCACCACGGCAGCAAGCTGGTGCCCCGCGAGATGCATTTCCCGGAACACCAAGTATTTAAAGGTTTGACCATCGCGGGCCACGGCCGTCGCGCGAGACGTCTCTGTTTGACAAACAACGCATCCCGAGCGCTCAACGGGGGCCAGCTAGCACAAGCCGCCAGCGTTCGGGCTCACAAGCCCCCAAACGGGACGTGGAAAAGGGAAAGATCTCGATGCACTGCATCCGGTTGGCGGCCCGTTGGTGACCACGAGCAACGCCGGCGGCTCAATCGGGTATAACGACTGTCGCCGTACAACTACTAGATGCCACTGCGCTGTTGCATGTTTGTGACATGCCACGGATCTTGATAAGGGGACGGCCGTAGGAAATTGCTGCCCGCTCGCATGTAACACGTATATACGGAGCACTGCAAAACATCATTGGGTTGGGCATCTCGTGTTCATTACGGACGGGCGAGAAGGCCTTGATTTGACGCCTATTTGGGGTCGTGGGCAGGGGAGAAACGCTTCCCACTCGCGGCCCCCCTGGTGGACGGTAAGTTTATGTGATGACACGACGGCTACTCCGTATTGCGTAGGTAAACGCGGGTTGCCGTGAGACAGCAGCGACGCTGGGCAGGTTAGGCGCCGCCGGCGAGACACGTTTGCGGTCAACCGGGGATCGTGATACTGCACGACATGTACATGTTACGTTGGCAGTTAATAATAGTGCCTGAGTCGTGGAGCGGGCGGGCCAGCACGATTTTGCCGGGGACAATGCTCGTGGGTTCCTGGTCCTGGGATTCCAACGGTCCCTTTTTCATGCTGTTTTCATGTTTGTTTCAGCAAACTGCCGTCGGAGTCTGCCATCTCCACCGGGTCTTTGGCAACAACCGGAATGACAGAATGATGCTTTGCTCCTTTGACGGATACTTGGTAGCGCGATGATGGCCCTATTAAGACTGCATTGGGTTACGTGCTCGGCGTGGGGGCACCGTCCTGGATGGGGTTTTCCAAAGCCCTGTCGGCTACGGAGCAGAGTTCGTATACGGTACCATAGTCCAGGTAATTATCCGCCGTGGGATCCAAGCCAGGAAGACGTGGGAGGCGTGGACGGACGACATCCCGAAACAAGACAGGGCAGACGCAGGCGGCGCCGGCGGTGTGTGAGACGGCGCCGGCGACTTTCTCCATCGGTTTCAATCCAACACCTCGACGGTTTTAAGACTTGAAATATCAATATTGGATGTCAAGTTTATTTATTAGTGCAGGTTACTAGGACCGGGGGTCGGAGCACCCGGCGGGAGCGCTGACCACTCGACAAGTTGGCATGACGCTCGACTTGGACGTCTAGATATCTGCTTCTGGCGTTGCGGTCTGTAGATTCTAGATAGCCACAACGCACAGTCGAATGGATGGTATGCACATCCACGAGTCAAAGAGTAGCCGGTCGCCGGTCGCCGGTCGGTACCAAGATGGATAGCTCTCGCGGTTGCGTCCCAAGCCAAGACTGAGCGAGAGCTCCCCAACATTGATTGCGCCTTGCCTTGCGCACGAGCAACAAACATGGCAAAGCCTCAGTCGCCGTAGAAGACGTGACGTGACGTGACGATCGGGTGGTTGGACACGCAAGCCGTGCATTGATATCGTCTTCTTATCTGCCGCCACCGAAGGCTGTCACCTCTTGTGAGCGTGGACACGGCAGCCGTCGCCGCGTTGCGGATGCGCTGTAATAAACAACTGTGTCTCATGTACCACGACGGGTCTCGACGATCGGTTTCTCCCCTTGCTGCCGAGCGCTGCGCTGTCTGGGATCATGGATGCGAGGTGCCAATCACGGCGGTGGAACCACGCGGCCGTTCCCAAACAGGCGTGGACACAGTGGCAGGTGTTTTTGGAGAAAAATCAGGCGTTGTGCGTGCCTTTCTTTGCCTGCCTGCCTGCCTGCTCGTTCCTCCGGCCACACACAGCCCGTCCTATGTGTGAAGAAGAACCAGATGCGACTGGCTGCGCATTCAGAACACGGCCATGCTTGCTGGCGTCATGCGGACCAGACACCTGCAAGAAAGAATTGAATTGTCTACTGATTACCCGCCCCGTTTGTGAATCAGCTTGTTGGCCCCTGGACGCGGATCAATAATCCCTTTGTACGGGGTACACGTAGTGTATTGTCTTGTGCCGAGTGCCACCAGTCCAGTCAGTCTGTGGTTGTGGTTGTGTTCCAAGGTGGTTGTCATCTTGCTCGTCGGGGCACCAAGGCATCTCATCTCGTTGGACCAATCCGGTCTCGCAGTTGCTCGTCCACGGCTTGAAGAGAATCAATCAATGCATCATCATCGTGATGATTACCGCACCACGCGCAGCGGCCGTCAAGTCGACCAAACCGTCTTGTCCTTGGCCTTGTTGGGCCTCTGGCGTCCCGTAAATTCCACAATCGTCCCCACGCCTTGGCGCATGCGTGCATTGGCTGTCTCTCTCGCGGCGCATCCGCATTCGGCCGTTGCTGTTTCTGGGGTCACGGACTCGTCTCGCGGCACCAAGCATGAATGAGCATGGCGAGCTTTTTGCGTTTTGCTGTAGCCTGTCGCCCGAGTCTCTCGAGGTAACATTGCACGGCCCGTTCGATCGATTGTTGATTGGAGGAAAACACCTGGACACGCCGCAAGCCTGCATGCTGCATGGGTCATGGGTGGGAGGGAGTTGAGAGTGGCCCGGGCACTGAGTACTGGCTGGGCGCTGCTGCGTGCAGAGCCATTGAGTTTTGAATTTTGAATGTTGCGAGGCGCCGGTGACCAGACGGACAGCAGGTTCCCTCCCGCCCCTCCCACAACAATCCACGCCGTCTTGGCCTCATCATTTTCTCCCGCATCGCATGCATCAGCCGTTGCCGTTCCAGGCTGAACACTTTTTTTTTCTTTTTTTTCTGTATCGTTGTCTTTTCTGCCATCATCATTTCGCTGCTGGACTTGCCCAGCTTGGACATTCTTGTTCGAGTCAGACTGTGTTCTTGCGGGCAACTTTTTTCTTCTTCTTTTAGTTCCTCTCGTCGTCGTCGTCGTCCTCCATCTCGCTTCGCTCCGCGCCGCACCGCACCGCACCGCACCGCACCGCCTCGCCTCGCACCCAAACAAAAACATATCCATCTGCCTCCTCTCTGCTCCGCGCCCAACCCGGCACGCTGCCCACGGCGCTTCTCCCTCATTTCACTCGGCTGCCACCAACTGCCCAGCACATTCTCGCCGGCCAAGAGAGGAATGACGGCGGTCTTGGGCCCGCTCCGGCTGCTGCGAAAAGTCCTTGAGACGGGCTGAATGGGATAATAAACCTCTACGCCACACGCTGGGCCTCGCGTCGTCACGCACCACGGCGTTCGTGCTCCCCCCGCCAGACGCACCGCCTACTCATTTTATGTCTCGGCGTCACCATACATCGAATACACTCGCACGGAGCCCACGAGTCGCCCCGTCCTTTCCCCGCGCTCTTCTACCCGCGCCCTTGCACGTAGCCAAGGCGCAAATAGCATCGCCATGACTGCGCTTGCAGTTCATACCAATCATGGCGACCCGATACTGCCCGTCTCGCCTCCGGCCACAGCAAGAAGTCCTACGCCGCCGCCACGACCTGTTGCTGATCGGGCCGCTACGCCCCTGGGCCTTGTCGTCGACGGCGACGGCTCCGGCCTGAGCAGACGAGAGAGCACCGAGGCTCCAAGACGTGTTGGCGGCGCTGGCATGGCACGGACAGGGCAGAGGGCCGCGAACCCCTTTTCTGTCCATGTTCCCTTGTCACCTGCCGAGACGCCAGACCTGCTGTTTGTCTCGCCCGCCCCTGTACATGCCGACGGCGACGGCGTTGCTGGAATTGTTGATTCAGTGCCATGTGCGGTCCAGGAACAGCAGCAGAGGCGCCCCGATCCCAGCATCGCGACAATCTTGAAGAATTCTAGCCCTGCTTCTTCTGGCTGTGGCTGTGGCTCTGTCCCTGTCCCTGTCCCTGTCTCTGGCGTTTGCGCTGTCGCCGGCTCTGCCTTGGCCTCACAGTCCTCCTCTGCTGCGTCTTCTCTTGCCTCGTCGCTCCACAGCCCCAGTGCGCCGACTACCAGACCCCATCCAATCCAGGCCCAGGCCTCAGCCCCGGATGACCCTGGGGACCCCGCCAGCCAAATAACAACGTCAACGCCGCCCCCTGATCACGATGCCAAACGTGGCTCTCCCGTCCAACTTGTCGACGCACGTCCACTTCGCACTGCAAGCGTGCGGGCAGACACGCGCATCCTTCACCCCAAGCCCATAGCCCGCTCGTCGCCCATGAGCCACGGGATCCCCGACAACGGAATCCGATCTGGATCTGCGGCGGGCAACATTGCTCAACTCGAAGCCACCGCCGAGCGGCTGTCCATGACGAGCTCCATTGACGGCGCAATCCGCGACCTGCTCGGCGAGTTGAAGAGAAGTGACAGCAGGCGATCAGCGAAGCTCGCCCTAGCCGCCATGGCCTCAGTCGACGAAAAGACACCATCCCTCGCTCCCCAGCTCGTTCGACACTTATCTACTACCTCCTCCATCGTCTCCACCAATATTGCTGCGAGACACGGTGGCTATTCTCCTGCTGGCTTCGTCTTGTCACCAAACACATCGCTTACGAGCCGCCTTCGGTCTGGCTCTGGCAACTCATCCGCACGACCAGATGCAGCCCATGATGCGATCCTGTCCAGGCATGGCCCTGGAAAGTCGTCCGTCCGGAGCGTTCGGTCCACCAGGATGTCACTTGCCGAAATCTCCGAGTCGGAGCCAATATCTTTGAATCAAAAGGCCTTTGACGAAGCTGATGCCGCCCCGCCACTTGAAGAAAAAAGCGCCGAGAGCCTTCGACTACGTGACGAAACGGTCGCGGATATGCTCAGCACCGACGTGCTTCACCAACTGCTTGAGGACAACTTGGAACTCCAACCAGATCCTCAGCATGCTCACGTGCGCTCGCAGCCCCCAGCGCCGTCGGGGCCGGCAGACGACCGACACAAGCATCGTCCACAGAGCGCTCATTCGACTGACACTTGCGAACAGGCTCGCGATGCCTTCATCGATTTTGACGGAGTACACTGGGAGCCCCAAAACGAGGAAGACTTGTATGTGCGACCGGACATGGAGCCAGGTTTGCCGACACCTCGCCCCGCCCCCATCTCCATGGCTCGTCCGACCTCCTATATCGACCCTTCAACCGGCCAGCAGATGCTATACTACCCCGCACGTGTCCCTGCCATGCTCAATCTGCCCCCAAAGTTGTCTTCCAAGCCCAAGACTGCTACTAGGAACCAGAGACGGTCCCAGGTTCTGAGCATGATGATGGACGCTCCTCAAGAAATCTCTACGCACCCCCAGCGGAAGCGTCAGTCCACCTTTGACGATCTGAAGGCCATATCCTCTGCTGCACAAGAGGCCCCGGCTCGAGGTTCATGGTTGCCGGATCCTGTTGCCAACCACCGAGACTCGTTTGCTGCGCTGTCCTCGTTCGACCCTTTCGGTGGTGGTGAAGCAAAGTCCCTGCACGCAGAACAAGACTCGCTGCCCACTCCGCCGCCCGAGCAGGCGGCAGATGATGATGCGGCGCCAGATTTTTTACGCCGCCCCGAACGATTGTCAAAAGTGCTCAAAGAAGACCGGAAGTCAAAGGCATCTATGCTCGACACGTTGCCGCCACAGCTTAGAGCCAGCGCTTTCTTTGACCTGCCGTCCGTCGCACATGAAGTGGAGATCAAAGACGGCTCTGCCATGGCCACTCTTGACAGCATTCTGGACGCCTCTGCCAGTGCACCTGTTAGTGCCTTCACAGACCATGTCTATGCCGGCAAGCTTGGATCCGAAGTATATGGGAAAAGGAAGAAAAATAAAGCTCGTCAGTCTGTTGCTACTATACACGGCCTTGATCCAGAGCCTCTACCAAAAAAGAGATCATCTATGATGTGGCTAGGAAAAAGAAACTCTAGCCACGATAGCGACGAACAGAAACGTCCCCACAGTAGTATCGCGTTGACAAGACCAGAGGCGGACGGATTCCAAGACGGACGGCATACCCCGGGCAGTGTCGTCAGTGCCGATGAGGCCATTCGGGCTCATGGCAGCAAGGCCGAGGACGAGGACGAGGACGACGGCGGGGAAGAGGAGTGGCCCGAGGCAGGGGGTTCGGAGGATGCTTATCTCGGTCCTCCCACGACGCTTCTTGCTGAACTGCAGTTGCGCAAGCAAGAGCAAAAGCAGCGAGTGAGAAACATGGGTAAAGGCCTCCCCAATGGGATGTATGCCACGCTGTTGGACATGGACACGGTAGCAGAGGCTCAGAGGAAGAACCGTAAGAACAAGCGAGTCAATCTGGCTTGGGAAGACCCGGGAGCACATCTAGACCAGAACGGATCCGACGACGAAGACGTGCCTTTGGCCATTCTCGCCGCAATGCAACGGGGAGCCAAGAATCTGGCAGACCTGGATCGACCCATGGGCCTCATGGAGCGCCGAGAGCAGGAGGACAACGAACCTCTCAGCCATCGCCGAGCTCGTCTACAGGGTCTGGGTCCCCCGCCGCCCGTGTTGAACCAACGCCGCAGTGTTATGTCTTTATCTGCCGCTCAAGCTCTGGGGGTCCCACCGTCAAGTTCTCAATTGGCGGTTACGCCGAGCCCTGAACCTGAAATAGAGGAGTTGGAAGAAGAAACATTGGGCGAACGACGCCGCAGACTTGCAGCCAAGGACGGGGAACTACCAATGGCCCGCCCAGTGAGTTGCGCTTTTTCGGCCGAGCTATTGAGTCAGTTTGGAGATGCAAAGGACACAGCCAACGAATCGAAGAAGAAACAGGGTGGCAGGAAGGAGGCCCAAGCTGCGGCCGCTTCTGGTGAGGAGGAGACGCTTGGACAACGCCGCCGACGACTGCAGGCAGAACGCGACGCTCGGCAGCGAGAAATCAGTCACGGCAACTCGGTAGGCGATCAGCCAGTGCAAGGGCCCCGACGGCGCCTCAGCCTTGCCGATGTACTGGCCGCCCATCCCAAGAGGGAATCAGAGAGACGGACACGAGAGCAAAGCCTCTTGGTCGAGGAACAAAGACGTGCCGCCCAAGACCAGGACGCCAAGATGGCAGCCCTGAGAATGCAGATGCCCTCTTCTCTCCCCCAATCAGGTCTCGAACGATCTGGCGGGTTCCTGGGGGGTGTCTTTAACGACGGCACGGGTGGCTCTGGGCACAGAGCGGGCTTGTCTAGCACTGCCGTCAACACGCAGGGCCTCTTGGCTGCCAAACGATCGAGCATGATGACAAGTTACGGGCCCGGATACGGACCTCCCACGGTGGGCCAAGCCGGGTACGGCGTAATGAATTCCTATGGCCAACATTATGGAGGGATGAATACTATGGGTTCCTTTAATGGCCGGCCCGCAACGCAGATGTACGGCGCAGGCATGATGCCCGTGGCTACGAACAACGGGTCTATGGCTCGTGTCGAGCAATGGAGATATGGCGTTCGGCCATGAAGCTCACCGACAACGCTTTGCCCTTGAACGAGCTATGTTCTGTGGTTTGTTTGTTATTATCGATTGTTCCGTTTTCATGCATGACTTGGCAGTACACGGCGACAACCATTCTCTTTTGTTGAGCAGGACGCGGAATAGACACGCTAGAGAGGGGGGGGGGGGGGGGGGGCCTGAGGTTTCATTTTATTCATCATTTATTATTTTTTTGGCATATGGGCCCGAATAGCCGATGCATAGCATGGTGCAATTTTTTTTTCTCTTGAAAAAACAAAAACAAAATCTCTTTGGCGAGGCGCTGCATTTCCGGGACACTGACTATTGCGCTGGGAAATATCTACTAATTACATATAAGTGGTACTGGCGAGGTCGGGAGATTTGATTTGACGATGGGATACATGGACCGGCGCCTTTGTACGTACATGTAATATGATAAATATATTTATATTTATATAATATCTGTAAGAAATAAGAGACTTGTCGAAAAAAAAGAGGGTGTCATGGGGTATCATATTATATGCGGCGGCAGCTGTCGCGACACCCGTGTGACGGAGCTGAGCGGAGGTTGTCTGATTTGGGGTTCCACTAATTTCTCGATACGGAACATACAACTAACTACATACGGAGTACCTACTATTCCGTAAGTACCCACTTAATCTACACAGGTTGTCGGCCGGAGGAGGAACACGCAACTCTTGCATCTGTGACCCGGCGAGCATGTAGCTCCACAACCGTGACGGAAACCATGGCGGATGCCACGAAAGTAAAGGACATATATCCCATTTCCACATTCATACACGACCTGTCTGTTACGCTGGCCGCCACGGCACCCCCGGACGCTGGGACAGAGGCTGGCGCTGAAGCTGGAGCGACAAACCCCATCCCAGCGAGACGCCTCATCATCGTTGGGGATGTCCACGGGTCACGAAAGTCGCTGGAGGCGCTCCTCGAAGAGGTCGGCTTCGATAGGGCGCTGGGGGATCTGGTTATTTTCGCAGGGGACCTGGTCAGCAAGGGCGCTGATTCCGGAGGGGTGATTGACCTGGCGGGGACGATTGGGGCGCTCGGGGTGAGGGGGAATCACGACGATGCTGTGCTGAGGGCCGCTGCGGACAGGCGGAGGGAGACTGGGCAGGCGGAGGAGGAGGAGGGCGTGAGCGCGAGCGTGAGCGTGAGCACTCGCACGGCGGAGACGCTGTCCGGGTCGCAGCTCGGGTTCCTTGCCTCGCTGCCTCTGATGGTGCGCGTGGCGGTGACGCCCTCGCCGGCCTCGCTGGCCTCGCTGCCGCGGGGGGTTCGGCGGGTCGTTGTTGTGCACGCGGGTCTCGTGCCCGGGGTGGCGTTGGAGGAGCAGTGTGCGCACGCGGTGATGCATATGCGGAGTCTGGGGCGGGAGGAGGGGGGAGGCAGGTTTGTGCCGCTCGAGGAGCCTGGCGAGCGCGGTTGGATGGCGGAGTGGGATGAGTGGCAGGAAGGGATCGCGGAGGGGGACAGGACCATGGTCGTGTTTGGGCACGATGCCAAGAGGGGGCTGCAGAGGGGGAGGTATGCCTTGGGCTTGGACACTTCGTGTGTTTATGGGGGGAGGTTGAGCGCTTGGGTTGTCGGGGCCGGGGGGGCGAGGGTTGTGCAGGTTGATTGTGTGGATGAGCGGGATTAGTGACGTGATGCGTGATGCGTGATGCGTGACGCGCGGCGTCTTGGTGTTTTGGCGGTGCGAGTACGTAACTTACGTACTCGGATGGTCATGCCTACAGGGTAAGTAACTAAGTACTTACGGATATAACCCCTGTTGATTAACCACTCTGGGACCAGGTCCCGGCAACTAGTGCAGGTACGTACCTAGGTACGGAGTACCTAGTAGTTGACGCCATCCAGCCAAAAGTGGAGACGCACCATCTGCGTACTTAAGCTGGGCAGCGTCGTGCAGAAGAAACGTGTGAACTTCGCGAGCAATACGCCCTGTGCTCTGTCTGTCTCGCGAATCTCGAGCCGTCCGCAAGGCTGGGCGCTTGAATTTCAGTCCATCACATCATGGGATTCAAGAGCTTCCTTGCCCGCGCTCGAGAAGGCAGCAGCCGCACGCCATCGTCGGCCGCCAGGGACTATGGGACGACGACGACGACGACGACGACGACGACAACGGCAGCAGCAGCGGCAGCAGCAGACGGCAGAGGCTTGGCCGACGACACAGTCTTCTCATCAAACATTGAGCAGTGGCATCCTGCCGAAGCACTGGTCCGTACGGCTTCAGGGCCGCCCTTTGGAGACGACGACGACAGTCACCATGGCGATCTAGTCACGGCTGGCGAGGGCCGTGACCTCAAGCGCGGCCTGGCCGAGCGCCATCTGTCCATGCTTGGCATCGCCGGCGCCATTGGAACCGGCCTGTTCCTCGGACTCGGCGGCGCTGTCCAGCGCGGAGGTCCTCTCGGTGCGCTGTTGGGCTATGCCACCGTCGGCCTTGTCGTCTGCGCCGTGCAGTTCGCCCTGGGAGAAGTTGCCGCGCTGCTTCCAGTCACCGGTTCCTTTGTGCGGCATGCCGAGTTTCTTGTCGACCCGGCCTGGGGCTTCGCCATTGGATGGAAACTCGTGTACGGCAACATCCTGTCCATCCCCTCCGAGATCACCGCCATCTGCGTCCTCTTCGAGTTCTGGACCGACATCAACCCCTCCGTCTGGATCGTCACCTTCAACCTCCTGACCTTTGTCGTTGGCATCTCGTTTGTCCGGATTTTCGGCGAGGTCGAGTTCTTTTTCGCCGTCCTCAAGGTCCTTCTCGTCGTCTTCCTCATTCTTCTCGGCCTTGTCATCGACCTCGGCGGCGTAAAGGGCACACCGCCCCTCTACTTCAAGTACTGGGACAACCCGGGCCCCTTTGTCGAGTACATTGCCGCCGGAAACTGGGGCAAGTTCCTGGGCTACTGGAGCGTCATGACCGGCGCCGTCTTCTCCTTTGCCGGCGTTGAAACAATTGCCATGGCGGGCGCCGAGACCGAGAACCCTCGCAAAGCTATCCCGGCTGCTTGCAAAAACGTCTTCATCCGCATCGTGCTCTTCTACATGCTGGCGATTCTCGTTGTGGGCATGCTCGTGTCGAGCCAAGACGGCCGGCTGAACAATCAGAGCGGCGACGCCACGCAGAGCCCCTTTGTGATTGCCGCCTCGGCCGCAGGCATTCCCGCCATCCCATCTGTCGTCAACGCCATCGTCATCACCTCGGCATGGTCTGCCTCGAACCAGAGTCTCTTGGCCGGGACCCGCGTGCTGTACGGCTTGGCCGTCAAGAAGCAGGCGCCCAGGATTTTCCTGAGAACCACGTCTTGGGGCGTGCCCTACGCCTGCGTCTTCCTATTCACCGCCTTTAGCCTCCTCAGCTTCGTGAGTCTGTCCCACGATGCCATCACTGTCTTCTGGTGGCTGGTGAATCTGACTGCCGCCGGTGTCTTGGTGTCGTGGATCTCGATCCTGACGAACCACATTCGGTTGCGCTTGGCCATGAAGAAGCAAGCGATTCCCATTACTCGACTGCCGTGGTGGAACTCCTGGACGTGTAAGTCCACCTCAGCCAGTCTAAAAGCGCCTCGAACGGACTGCTAATATACCCTCCCGCCCAAGTGTACTCCTCGTATTCCGCACTCTTCATGTGTCTTGTTATCCTTTTGACAGGCGGTTTCGCCGTCTTCACAAAGGGCAACTGGAACGCCAGCAACTTTGTCTCTGCCTACCTGTGCGGCTTACTCCTCACCTTTCCCTTCGCCGCCACCAGGCTCTTCTGCTAACCTGTCGTAGCGACATACCACTTGTTTTGGCGGCGTATTTTATTTGGAAGGTCGTGAAGAAAACAAGAATTATCGCACTGGAGGATATTCCCCTACAACGGGCATTCGAGCGGGCAGACCAGAAGTACGAGTCCTTGGCATCGTAGAAGGCGACTTGGCGACATGTGATGGACGATGAATGCTGTACATACGGACACCTAATTTGGTCTCTCACTATTGCGGAGCCGTCATCGACCTGGCTATAAATATATACGACTGAAAATCCCAGCTGGTGTGACGCACAACTTGGTCGCCTCAATCTGCAGGGAAACACAACCTGAAGAGTCTCTTCGGGACTGCGGGGACTCTTCAAAGACGGCACATGGGCACCCCGGGAGGCCGACGCTCACAGCGGAAAGATGCTACAAAGCCAATGTTTCATCCGATGAGCAACGTACGCCTCGGCCGCATGGCGTCTTCTGCGCCGCAGTGAGAGCCCGCGTCGCGTGTCTGGCATCACGGCTTTCTCGGGTCTATTTTGCGGGACGGGAGAGGGAGAGAAATGCTTGCTTCGGCTTCGCTCTGCCTACATATCATCTAGCCGATGCCGCGCGAACCCTTCACAACTCATATGCGACCAAGCCATCTACATGCCCCTTTTTACTGCGGCTTCTCGTGACAGAAGAAACAAACAGACGGTGGGTGAAGCCCAGAAACAAGAGGTGTCGTCGTGTTGCACTCATCCTGACCGCTGTCCCAGACCAAACTTCTGCGTACAACTTATCCATAACCGGTCGGCTAGGCCCTTCCAGCCGTGGGATTACCCGGCCGCCCACAGCGCCGCGACGAGCTCTTACTGGTCTTGAAGCACGCGTTGCAGATGGGCTCGTAGTCGTCCTTGGTGAGAACGACGACAGTGCCGTTCACGGTCCCGCACTCGGGGCCCTCGGGAAACATACTCGAGGGATAATTGCTCAGGAGAATCCGGTGCGGGCTTTTCCTGTTCTGCAGGTCACCGACGTTGCAGTTCATGACAAACCGCCCGACAGAACCTTGCAGATGGAAGAAGTCTCTGACGCACTTGTTGCCGGGGAGCTTGGCCTCGCAGTCTGCGAATTCCTTGTTCCTGGGCTCGCGTTCGGCCCAGATGGGTTCCCGGATTGTCTGGTTTCGGAGCTGCCTGTCGTTGCCGAAGGGCCTTTCGACCGACTCGGAGGCCGCCATGTCTGCAGATGTCGTCGCGGGAACGGCTTGGACGCATTGCTCGTAGGCGTCCACGGTCCTCGCAGAACACTCTAGCCAGAGTCTGTCGACAATAGCTCCCTCGTTGCGGCAGGCCCTAAAGCCACTGACGGCCTCGCTGCTGCATCGTTCGTGAGCAGCCCAGGCCGTCGTCTTGGCCCTGCTGCGGTCCAGCAGGCATTTCATGTTGGCGTCGCGAACGGGCATCATGCACTGGATGTAGCGCTTGTGGTCTGCGCACTCTGGGGCGTAGGGATCCTGCTTGCCGCAGGACTCTGCGAAGCACTTGCTCTGGCCATCGGCAGCTGGCTTGTTGCATGCGCGCCTCCTTTCGGAAATGCTCGACGTCTCGAGCCCTTCCTGTCCTCGATGGGTAGCTGGCACCGCCAAGGCAGACCCGGCCAAGGCCGTGATGATGACGGGCGCGGCTCTCATAGCTGATGGCGCCGAAGAGCAATGGACGTGTGAGAAAGGCCCAAGGGTGCTTGCTTGGTGGTCGTCACGGGATTTGGTACTAGAGATGAGTGATTTGGTGTCCGGGACGAGGATGTTCAGCGGCGGGCTCGAAGCCCTCGTTGCGCTCCTTTATAGTCGAGCTGAGGCCGGAACATGTCTGTCCGCCTCCATCTACGCCGTTGCTCTTTGCTTCTATCAGTAGCCCTCTTCAGTCATAATATACATGGCTCCATCCGTCGTCAGTATTGTTGTGGAGATGAGTCCTGACATGTGCGCCTGAGCGAGCGGGCTATCCGTCTATATCGTGCGATTCCACTCTCCTCATGCCAAGTACGGATACTCGTGTCGTAATACGTACAGCCCAAGTGTGATATTGGACACGTATCCCGGATTATTGCCCAGATGAGCTCTACTGCCACGGACATGGCAGGTGGAGTTGAGAACTGCAGCTAACGAAATGTGATTTACTGTTTCAGGTTTCCCAATATATTGATACCCTAGATAGGATGCAGTTTGCCCATCGGCGGCATACCGGCTCGTCTGTTTCCAGCACAGCCTGCCTGGCTGGCGTCGTCGTGGAATTGACCGGGTTTTCGTCATGACGCCCAGCCTTCAAACTACGCGTATCCAGCCTCGAAGAAGCGCGGCAACTCGTCTACTTTGTTGTTTCGCAAAACCCAGCTGCACAGCCTTGATGCAAGAGAAACAGTTGCTCAGGCTGGCTCGCTGCTGGATGCGAGGCGAAAACGCCGACATGGCTGACTCGTGCTACAGCGACGCCGCTGGCAACCTGCATCTCAATACGGTACCGCGCAAGACGGGCTTTGCAGCCGACGGCTTCATCTGACGTTTCTCCGTGGCCCCGAATTAGACTACTAGCCAGCACGCAGTCTCGGATCTTGACGGAAACGAGTCCTCCTCGGGGCCAGGTGGCCAAGGAGTGGAAGCTGGGCTGGACTGTGATGGATGAAGGATACGGAGTTCCCGTCACGTCGACGCCGCGCTGGGTCCGGAGGATCCCGCCTCGTCAAAAGGAAGAAATTAAAATTAAGATTAGAGTAAACGCAGTGAGCACGCGCGAACCTCAACCCAGCCCACTGTCTTCTCGGTCGCTCGCAGTTGTTGGGCGCTGGATGGGCTGAAACACGAGGGCTCACAGCCTATAGGGCTACCTATAGGCTATATCCAAGGTATATTTGCCGCACCATTGGATGAAAGGGGATGAAACATTTTGGCGACCAGATGGGTCTCATCAAAGGGTGTCTCGGGTTCGGTCCCCGACGTGATGGACGACGGCACATGGCAACGAGTCTTCGAGTGTGCAATCGAAACTCTAGCCATTCTGGACCAGCGGCCTGCCGCGCTCGAGAGGGGAGCCTGGGCTTCACGCCAAGTTTCAACTTTGGCGTGCGTCTTTGCGTTTGCGTCTGCGGGTGGGACAGAAGGCAGGGAAGGAGGGACGAAGTTGGTCAACTTGGCTGCGACGCAACTCGCGACCTGGAACTGACAGGTTGCAAATTTGCAACTCGAAACCAGTATCCATGGTAATATTCGCCCAAGTTGAAGTTGATATGGACCTCGCGCCAACGTCCCACCTTAGTCAGCCTTGCTAGCTGCGTAGGCCTCATCATGCAGGTGGGGCCCGCAAGGCTCCAGGGAACGACAACCTGGACGAGCTTATGTAACCGAGCTCCGCAGCCCGCCCCGCCCAACACGGTTCTGTCCGTTCCCGCGCGTCAAAGGACTCCTTCTTGCCGACGTTCTCCGTAAATACGCAGCTTTCATCTCATCGTGTGTCAACCGGCATTGACGAAACCGCCGTCAGTTTTCGCATTCACACGTGCCCTACCTCCCTCGCCGGTGGCCAAGAACGACGACACGGACCCTCGTGCCGGAGTCCAAGCTCGCGAGGGGGGTTGACAATATCCCCGAGCACATCAACGGTTTCATGCTCGTCTGCAGAAATCCGCCCGCGCCATCGTCGCCTTCAACGCCTCGTGTCACAGGTCGGCTTTAGTTGTCGCGGATCGGCCCCATCCCCATATCAGCCCCAAACAATGACAGCCATGTCAAAACCTTCATCCCGTGCGCCAGACAGACAGCCCGAGGACAATAGGCGCTTCACCACTTGAACCATGGAGCTCACGCGGCAGAAGCGCATGTTGACAATTTTCATCACGCGGCGCCAGCCAATGCCGCCTCGGATGCCGACTCGGCTTCAACACCAGCCCGTTTCCAAAATGCCGTCCGCACATCTGCGGCAGACGCCGTGGACCGCGCTGAATATATAAAGACGGAACCGGACCGTCTCGAAAGCTTGGCTCGAGTCGGGAACCCATCCACATCTTTACTGCGCGCAACACCTGACACATTTGACCTGGAGTTGATTACTTTCTTTCGTCGATTACTTGCTTTACAACAAATCCATTTGTTTTCCTTG
Source organism: Metarhizium album ARSEF 1941 (assembly GCF_000804445.1). Classification (NCBI taxonomy): domain Eukaryota; kingdom Fungi; phylum Ascomycota; class Sordariomycetes; order Hypocreales; family Clavicipitaceae; genus Metarhizium; species Metarhizium album. Next base: position 14,974 of record NW_024467583.1, on the reverse strand, counting down.
TCGCCGATAACGCCACAAGCTACCGGGCACAGCTACTTTGGACCTTGGGGTTTTTTTGTATTTTTCCCAATTTTGGACACATTTCTCTGCTGGCCAGACTCAAAATGGTTCGCTTGGCCGTTTCTTCTCTTCTCACATGTAAGTCTCGTCGGACAACTGCATTTCTCTGTTCGAGGGGCTGACTCTCGTCCCTCGTAGTGGCCTTGACGGCTTATGCTAGTATTGCACCGGACCCTGCCGGGGTGAAAAACGTCGGCAACGGACAGGGCAAGCAGTTCATCACGGGACAATGTAGAAACAACGCTGATTGTGCGTCCGGATGCTGTGCCGGCCGAGCCGGTGGTGTGCCCGTCTGTTCTGGTCCTGGCGCCCAGTTCCAAAACGGCAAGACTGGTTGTGGGTTCGTCGATCAGAGCAACGGTGGTGGTGCTGCAGCGGTCAATGGCCTTGGCGGCAACGTCAACAACACCAACAGCACAACCAGCAATAAGGGTAATAAGAACAGGGGCGGGCAGGCGGCCGGCCAGAACAGCCAGGCCCGACAAAACGGTCGTGTGAACGGCAACAAGGCTTGTGGCCAGGGTGCTAATCAGAGCCAGAATCAGAACGGCCAGACCAGTCAAGTTGGTCAGAACGGCCAGAACGGCCAGAATGGTCAGAATGGTCAGAATGGTCAGAATGGTCAGAATGGTCAAAACGGCCGGAATGGTCAGAATAGTCAGGCTGGCCAGCCTGGTCAAGATGCTCAAAACGGCCAGAATGGTCAGAATGGTCGGAATGGTCAGAATGGCCAGCCTGGTCAAGATGCTCAAAATGCTCAAAACGGCCAGCCTGGTCAAGATGGTCAAAACGGTCAGAATGGTCAGAATGGTCAGAATGGTCAGAATGGCCAAAACGGTCGAAGTGGTCAAAATGGTCGGAATGGTCAAAACGGCCAGAATGGTCGGAACGGTCGGAACGGTCAGAATGGTCAGAATGGTCAGAATGGTCAGAATGGTCAGAATGGTCAGAATGGTCAGCCTGGCCAGCCTGGTCAGAATGGTCAGAACGGTCAGAATGGTCAGAACGGTCAGAATGGTCAGAATGGTCAGAATGGTCGGAACGGTCAGAATGGTCAGAATGGTCAGCCTGGTCAGCCTGGTCAGAATGGTCAGAATGGTCAGCCTGGTCAGAATGGTCAGAATGGTCAGCCTGGTCAAGATGCTCAAAATGGTCAAAACGGCCAGCCTCGTCAGAACGGTCAGAACGGTCAAAAGGCCTGTGGCCAGGCTGGCAGTCAGAAACAGAAGGCCAGTCAAACCGGCCAAGTCGATCCGAACGGCAGCGAGGCTTGCGGCCAGGGCGGTAACAACCAGAACGGTCAGTAAAGCTCAAGGCGGGTCGGTTCGCGCAGCTTTCCCAGTGGGCAGGCAATCCGAGCATGTTTTCGCTGGAGCAATCCTACTTAACGTTGGATGGAAATATTCGGCTTCTGGAGCGGTGGCGACGTAATTGTACAGCGCAAATGCTTGAGGATACGAGGCACCTAGCACGTCTTTATCGAAATCGCAGGACTGTACGAATATATCATGTTTAACAACTCCGAACCAGTAGTTGGTCGATCTTTGACGATGATGCCGTTCAATTCAATCTAGGGCAGCCGCTAGTTCTGAGATTGAATAGGGTTCTCGTTGGTAACAAGGATGAGACACTCTATATCTATGTTTCCCGGCCAGGAACAGACTGCATGCGAAAGCTGGAGATGATCGGCATTCGTTCTTGATACGTCACGTTCCATGCTCCAGGACCGAGCAAGCCCTCCTCCAATGCTTTGGCTCCGAAGACAGGCGTGGTACGTACGTGAACCCCGGTGGCTTGCCGTGCTGCGTGCAACAAGCTGTCGCTTCGTTTCACGCACGCAGACTTGTAGGATCCGCCCTTAGGCTAGGTTAGGTTGTGTGGACTAGACTCCCACCCAATTTGATCACCGAATAGCTGCACCATGGGAATCCTCATCTGCTGTTAGTCAAGTACAGGCCTGACGGCACCCTTTGCGTTTGTTTGGGCGCCGGCTTATGTGCCTTGAAGGCAAATCCCAATCAGATCTCGTCCGTGGACTAGACCAGAGGCTGACATCCACACGGTGACACGACCTTCCCGAACGGTACTGGCTGATTGCTGACGAGCGTAGCCAGGAAAAGGGGGAGAGGAAGGGCCGGGATCTTCGAAGGGCAGGCCAGCATCGGAAGCTCCATTACCCCAGCAACTCGGTGGCCGTCCACATGACGCTCGGCTTCGGCGAGACGTTCGTCTACCTCAATCTCCTGTACTACGTGAGGTAAGAATCCCCTTCCCACAGCGGTAGCGGTCGACGGGGCTCCCAACTTGCCGCCGCCGCCCCTGCTTACGCCTTGTCAGCACCCTCATGCTTCACCGCGAGTACTTCCCCTTCCTGCCGACCCCGGAGTCGGAGCCACGGGGTCCAGTCGACCAGCCCATGCTGGGGGCGCCCGCCCCCGAGGGCTGGTGGGACGACAGCTCCCGACTCCTCTTCGGCGCGGCAGAGCACATCGCCGCCATTCTACACGAGGCCTCCGAGTGTGGCGTGCATCTCATGACGCCCTTTGCCGGGTTCTGCGCATTCTCAGCCGGCTACCTCAACCTCTACGTGGCGAAATACCCCCGAATGAACCTGGGCCGCAGCCCGCGAGCAAGCGACTGTCTCAAAATGTGTCTCGACTACCTGGAAAAGTTTCGACTTGTCTGGAAAATCGCCGACGGATGGGTAAGCCGCCCGCAAGCATGACACGACCGTGGCCACCGTTGCGCTAACATTGAGAGGGCGGCACGCGCAAGATCAAAACGATACACCATGCATCCGTGCTCTACGAGCGAGCAACCGAGGACCGGACACGATACCAGGGGCGCACACGAGCAGACTTTGATACTCTACACCAGTCTGTCCACGAGTTCCGTGTCGTGGATAGATCCGACGCGCATACTCGGGAGATTCGGGGCGCGGAGCGGCCCTCGGCGCAGGCGACTTGGCCGGTTCAAGGGCACGAGCACGAGCACGAGCACGAGCACGAGCTCGACACTAATACCTTGTTGAACCAGCTTTTCGCGGAAGTCAGCAATAACCTCGACGAGCAGGGGGCCTGGTCTCAATGGTGGCCGGCGATTGATCAGGTGGATCTTTAATGAGCTGCGTAATTACATCCGGGGTTTTTTTTTTCGTTGAAGCTTCCAATGAATGAGTGACGACCTTTGATTTTTTTGATTTTTTTTTTAAAAAGGGCTGTAATATCTGGTTTTCTATACATGTCCTATTTTTATTTCCCGGTCTAGAAAAACAGTCAACAGATAATGCACCTCTTCATATGGCTCCCCTCCCGTCACCGCCAACAAATGCATACCTGTCGCGTCAACCATTCGCCGTTTCTCCTTCCAATCACGCCTTTGCAAAGACCTTTCTCGAGTTCATCAGGCGAACAGCAAGCATAAAGAGCATGCCGACAAAAGGCGCCACAACCACGCCAAGAGGACGTTTTTTGAAGCAGCTAAAAAGGCACGTAAATGGCGTCTGGATTCTGTACTAGATCTACTAGAAATTTGGGACGAGAAGGGTGTACATTATAGGCGAAGAGGTTAATAGCGTTATTAGGTTGAAAATTGGCCCGCCTTGGTGTCCGGCCCGCCTTGCTGTCGAGCACCACCTTTGGTGGTGAGGGCTTTTGCTAGCCGAACCACATAAAGTGGGGCGGGCACGATTAGCCCACTTGGTAGCGACTCATCCTGTGAATGGGAGGTTGAACGTGCGCTTTGACAGGATTTCGGCGCCACAAGACCAACACGGAAGCTGAGTAAGATCTGGGCTGGGTTTGACAGGTCGAATGCGGTATCACGGGCCTGTCTCGGTCATGCGTCATGCGCGCCTGTGTGACACAGAAAATTACTCTTTCGAAGAAGCCATCGACTGACTTCTTTTCCCTCGAGAGCCCTGGATTGCCCATTAAAGTGCCGGAGGAGCTGGCCACTAGGACGCCGATCCACGACCACGACAAGTTGACCTTTCAAGACGCCCAACCCCGGCCCGCTCCTCTCTCCATAAAGCCAACCCTCACATGGCGTAGACAAGGGCGTCTGAGTGGCGGGAGCCATGGCGGTAGTATCACGAAGCTTCGGACTAGACTGCGCGACATATTGGATTGGTGTTCAGAGCTGAACTTGGCGGCCACCACTGAGCTGCCGAGATGGACTTTCGATGCCAGGGCGGCGCACCAAGATCGACGGTGCCGTTCTAATAACGGATGTCGGGGTCTCACTGGTTTCTGTATCACCGTCTCCAAGCCACCCACGGCGAAGGGCAAGGGGTCTGGTAAGCAAGCTTGCTATAAGAACAGCCCCCCCTCGGAATCTCGCGCGAGAGACTGTGGGATTGACTGCCTCGAGAGTTCATTGACCACACAGTTTGCACATCGACGGCCTGGCATCTGGTCAACATGCAGTTCTCCGTCTTCAGCCTCATCTCCCTCGTTGCCCTGGCCAGCGCCGCCCCTGCTGACCTCCAGGCCCGAGATGCCACCAGCTGCGGCGGCGTCCAATACACCTCTGATGATGTGCAGGCCGCTGCCGACACTGCCTGCGATCATGTCCGGAGCGGCAGCCACGCCGGATCCTCGACCTACCCCCATCGATACAACAACTACGAAGGCTTCGACTTTCCCGTCTCCGGCCCTTACGACGAGTTTCCCATTCTCAAGTCGGGCGCAGTCTACTCTGGCGGTACGTGTTTAGACGCGGAGGAAAATACCAGGGCCCAGCTTCGAATCTGCCTCGGCGCCGTTCTCTACTGACTTCTTGACAGGCTCACCTGGGCCTGACCGCGTCGTCATCAACGATGATTGCGAGCTTGCCGGCGTCATCACCCACACTGGTGCTTCAGGAAACAATTTTGTCGGCTGCTCCGGCACCTCGTAACCACTCTTTCGCCGAGCCAACTTGGGATTTCTGCGGTACGGCATGGTTGCCAACGTTGCCGCCAGGACGTGTCGTCCTTCTACTTGTACCTGTATATATGTGCTCCTTGACGATGCTGGCATCCCCTCGATGTACGTGAGCGCATCAGCCTGAAAATACAAGCATGTTGTGAGCAAAGACGCCGTCGAATCGACTGTCCATGTCTGCCGTGGACCTTGCACCCAATTGCTGGAAACCCGCGAATTCCCTTGCTCCGCGCAGGCGACGCAAATAGCAGAATGGGAGAGACTATCGCCGCGACGCTCATGCGTCGGCTCTCCCTGCGCATCTCCCGGCTCGGCTCGTTCCCCTCCATCCTTCACTGCCCGGCTGCTTGTCATGCTGTAGGATCCATGGTCTAGCATCCTATCGTTGAGTGATAGATCCGAATTGCCCCTTTGGGCATGTAGACGCCACGATGCAGGCATGCATGCATGGAGTGCCCACGGACCAGGGGTTGCGGAAACCCGCAAAGCGATGATGATGTGACATGGCATTTCCAACTGCCTGATTCGTAGTAGGTGCCGCCATTGTCTCTTTGGTTGGCGTCGGCACGCCACACAGTCGAGGCGGCCTTTCGTTTGCCGGGACGACTGCTGTTGCTCACTTCCTCGTCGCATGGCTGGCGGTTCGTCGGTCGCTGGCGCCATCTAGTTGCAAGAGTGGGGGGACTGTGTTGCGCGGAACACAATCACGATTCACGACCGTGGTACCACACCAAGATGCCTGTACGTTTGTGCACAGGAGATGGGATTCAATGCTCCAACTTTTTCAAGTGGAGCTTGCGATATCAATATCCGCCTTTTCAATTTCCTGTGGGGTACCCGACCCGGCTACCCTGGACTTCCCAATCGGGAAACCAGGTGAGTCGATGGTCACTAGTGGGTCGTGCTATTCGTGCTACTAACTCTATCTATTCGTGCTACCGCGGCTCGATTTAGCCTAGTGACTAACTGCCTACACTCTACTATACATTTTTACATACACCTATATAGTTGCGCCTGCTTTTTAGAAATTTAATTAGTATTTAAATTAAATCTATTATTTTTTTAATAATATAAGCTTAAGCAAGCACTAGCAGCACTTAAATTGCTTAAAAACGCAATTTCTAGTGTTTTTAATAAATATATATATATTACAAGCTGTAATTATTCTGCTGCCTAGGCTGTTAATTATTCTGCTGCCTCTAAGAGTGCTGCCTAGGCTTCTAAGAGGTTATCTATTAAATCTATAGCAACTTTAATACTACTGCTTGCTTTATAGCTTATCTACTTGTTAATTAAGGTTGTATATTATTTATAGTATTTATTAATTGCTGCCTTAACTATATGAAAGTCTTCTTTATTATTGCATCTTAAATTATTTAACTAATTTATTTTATATTACTATATATTATATACTTAAATTAGTTTATTAGCAACCTTAAGAGCCTAATTAAGGCCTTTAACTTAGCTATTAACTACTATTATTATTAGAATTTTAGTGTTATATATTTAAGAGCAGCAGGCAGTATCTTCTGTAATTAATTCTATAAAAATAATAAATTTAAAGATATAAAGCATTAAAAGTCTATAAGTTAATATTAAGTATATTTTCTGTAATAAATTAATAGAGATTAAAACTAAGACTTACTAGCAGCTTTATAAGCTACTAATAATAAGAAATATTGCTTCTTTTTAAGAGCTATTATACTTATAGCTTTAATAAGATAATATATATATAAAGCAGCATAAATTAGTATATAAAAGAGCAATTTCCCTTATAAAGTTAAAGCTATTTACCTTTATAATAATTAGCTTCTATAAGCTTATACTAGCAGGCTAAGAGATTAACAGCCTTATAAAATATTTATATAGGTAAATTACTAAGCTATTTGCTGTGCCTATATATATTTTGCTGCTAAAGCTTTATTATAGCTGCTTTTTAAGAATATTTATAATTTTTTTTAAGAATTATCTGCTAAATTAATTAAAAGAGTATAAATAAATTGCTATTACTAATATATATATAGAATTTTACATTATAATATACTACTTTAATTAGACTTATAGTTATATACTTAAAATTCTAATAAAATTAAGTATAATAATAAGCCTACTGCTTATACTAACTATAATAAGTATTCTTAATATAATTAAGAATACTTTATTACTATAAACTATATATATTCTTTTAACTTTTTAGCCTTTAGTCTACAGCACTGCTGCGCTAGCTTAAGACTGCCTCTAAAATACAAACTAATATAAGGACCTTCTTTCTTGCACTTAATTGCCTCTACCTGCAATACTGTACAGCAGCTGCACTAGGGGCAAGGCGGCAGAGGGAAGATACTAATAGTTATTAATAGTAGTAATAAGAAGCTTGCCTAAAGTTGCTACTACTTAAATATAGAAAGAGAATAGTTTAATAAATAAAAACTAGGCAGTAATAAGCTGCTTATAACTTAAGACTAACTTAATAATACTTAAAAAGAAGTATATAATAAACTTATAGGCTATATTCTAGAGAGTAATACTTTTAAGAGAGCCTAGGCAATACTCTAAGTATACACTAAGGCAGAAGCTAGGCTATAACTAAAGCTGTAATTAACTAAGATAATACCTCTATAACTTAAGGACAGCTATAGAAAGCTGTAATAACAGCAGTAAAGAAAGCTATAAAGACAGCTAAAAGACTGCAATTATAAGTAAGTATTACAGCTAGAGTATATTTAGCTTAGGCTCTAGCCTCCCTCCCCTCTCTATCTTAATATAATAATATTATAAAGTGCTTATAAAGAGAAATACTATTATAAAAGTATATAAAGAGCAGGCTACTGCTAATATAGTATTAGCTATAAACTAGGCTGTTAGCTGTAATACTGCTATTGCTATAAAGCGCCTGCTAAGTAGTAATACTATAGTAACCTTCTAAGGGAAGGCAAAATAATATTAAGAAGAAACTAGATAAGTCTAAGCTGCCTTTAGCTTAAATACAACTATATACTAATAAGTGCTTAGTATAATTATTAAAGAGTTCTCTACTAAGTATATAAAGGTTAAAGGCCTTACTAAAGAGATAGTAAAGATAAATAAAGTAAGAGTTATATAAGCTACTCTGCAGCAGCCTTAGAGTAATTCTACTATAAGAGCGCTCTTAATACTAAGTATAGAAGGACTAGAAGATGCTAATAAGTTATACTAGAAAGGCCTAGTCTTCTAAGCTAAGATATTTAATACTAAACTATATAATAAGGCTCTCTACTTAAGGCAGTACTTTAACTACTATAGCATTAAGCATATAGCTAAATATTATAAAGTAATACTAAAGTGTAGTTAGTATGCAGCTAGGCGCTATATAGATAGAGAATAATTATATTTTATAATTATAAGTAATATTAGGGAAAAGTATGCTCTATATAATAAAGCATACTTAGCTTAGAATTAAGCCTACTTTATTCTAAAGAAGCACTAGAATAAAGCTAAAGAGAGATACTTAGAATGCTTAATAAGGTTTATAGACTATTAATACCTAGACTACTACTACTAGTAGATTAAAATTAACTCTAACTTAAAGTTAGGCAGAGAATAGCCTGCCTAGAAGAGAGGCTGTCTACTAGAGAGTAGAAATAGAACTAAGAATGTAATACCTCTAGCTTAATAACTAGCTAGTATTCTACTATATATAAGCTGCTTTTTATTGCTAAGAAATGCTATAATACTAAGAATTAATATTATTCTACTCTTCTAGAATGCTTAAGATACTATACTAGAATATTAATAGAAAGAACAACTTTATCTATATAGCGCTCTACTACTAGCTTAATGTTAACTTAATAGTAATATAGAAATAGAAATAGATAAAATAGAGCTAGCCTCTTAGCTTAGAGCTTAGCAGCTATAGACTAGTATATTACTAAAGTAGAAATATAGTATATATCTATACTTAGTATAAGCCTAGCTTATAGTTAGTTAAGAATAGTAGTAAAGACTAAGCTAATATAAGAATTAAGGGAATTAAAGTTATATTACTATACTTAGAGCTCTATAAAAGCAAGGGGTAGAATATACCTCTATATAATATAGAGGCTAGAGAGGCCTAGAATAAGTATATATTAGTTAGAGACTTTAACTTTAAGCACCTACTTTAGAATAAACTAAAGAGAACTAGCTAGAGCTATAAAGAACTATTAGTAATAGTAGCTTAGTAGCAGCTTAGTTTAGTAATACTAAAAGAAGAACTTATAAGGCAAAAACATAAAGATAGAGATAGCACTATTAACTTAGCTTAAGTCTTATAGAGCTTTAAAGTTATATACTAAGGAGCTATAAATCTAGCTAAATCTAACTATATTCTATAGCTAATCTAAGTTAATATAGAGGTAGATAATAAGCCTCTAGCGCTTATAAAGTACTTATAGAAAAAGCTTAATAAGAAATTAGCTAAGGCAGAGGCTAAAGTATAGTTTTAAGGCAAGGTAGTAATATAGCTGCTCTATACTTAAGCTAATATTAATAAATATATAGACTAGATAGTATAATAACTCTAGGAGATAGTAAATAATACTGCACTAAAGAGAGCGCTAAGGCTTTCTTACTAGAAATAGTAGTAGAGCTAGTGTATAATAAAGGTAGTATTAAATATAAGGAGAGCAAAATAAGTATAGTGCTATAAATAAATAACAGCTAACTAGAAATACTGCCTAGAGGCTAACTTAGTATAGAGCTAGATTACTACTAAGAAATGCAGAAGCGCTTAGCGTAAAATAGACTACTAAAGTAATTATTCTCTATAAGCCTAGGAAAATGCCTATAGACTAAAGGCAGGCTAGGGGGTAGCGCTTTATATTGCTACTTAACGTTATAGGCAAGGTATTAAAGGCTATAATAGCAGCTTAAATTATAGCTGTTGCTAAGGCAGAAGGTATACTACTAGATATATAGATAGACAATAGAGCTAATAAGTTAATAGAGGTTGCACTAAGAGTAGTTACTAAAGCAGTAAAGACAGCCTAAAGCTAGTATAGTATTGCCTTACTACTATAGCTAGACATTAGTAGAGCATTTAATATAGTTAGCTACTTAAAGCTGCTTGCTATATTGCTTAAGGCAGAAGTGCTAAAATAGCTTATAGCTTATATCTAAGCTATTATTAACTTAAGGATAAGCTAGCTCTACTTTAATAAATAAATATTAAGAGTATACTAAATTCTAGCTAGAGTACTATAGAGCTTGCCTCTATTGCCTATTCTCTTCCTTCTATATACTATACTACTATATGCCTAGCTCTAGGCAGCTAATATAACTATAGTAGTAGGCTTTATTAATAATATAAATATTCTAGTATTTAGGAGAAATATAGAGTAAACCTAGAGGCAGCTTAAGAGCGCCTAGAATATATATACAGCCTAGGTAAGAGAAGTAGGAGTTAAATTTAACTTAGCAAAAAGCAAGCTGCTATACTTTAGCTAGGCTAGAGAGCTGCACTAAACCTAGATATAGCTAAGTACTAATAAGATTACACTAAAGAAGAGCTATAAGTTCTTAAGCGTCTAGATTAATAGAAAGCTAAAGTAGAACTATTATAAAGTCTAAATAGAGAAGAAATTAGCTATATAGCAGCTTGCTCTTACTATACTCTTAGCCTTAGCCTAGAGCAGTATATACTCTAGCAGATAGGCTCTTTATATAGCAGTAGTCTAGGGCGTTATTACTTATAGTATAGGCATATTCTATATGCCTACTTAGGTCTAAGGCAAGCCTAGAGGGGTTGCTAAATAACTTGCAGTAGAGCAATTATAGTGCTTCTAGGCTATTACTAGAGTGTATAAAGCTATACTAATTCTATACCTAGAGGCAGAGATAGTAGTCTCTCTACTAGACTTCTATCTTAACTACTTAAAGTATAAGTTTAAAGATTAATTAAAGAAGATAGATATAGCAAGTTAGATTTAGACTGCCTATAGTATAGTAGTAAGAGTCCTAAAGAAAAAGAAGAAGCTCTAGTAGAAACTAAATAAGAAAGACTAGTAGTAAATATAGGCCTAGAGCCTAGCTAGAGCTGCTAAAGCTATAATACAGTAGGAATAGCAATAGCAATAAAATAACTAGCACTAAAACACTAGGCTAGCCTGCTAATAGCGCAGCTAGAAGGCAACTAAGAATATACCTTTACTAAGCATACTAAAATAAACAACCTAGCTGTATAAAAGCCTATATAAGTATAAAACTACTATACTAATTTAGCTATAAATAGGCAAGATAGAGCTAAATAAGTTCCTCTACTATAGGCGCATGCTAAGCGTAGAGTTGCTTTTATATAAGTGTAGAACTAAGAAAGAAGATATATATTATATTATCTTATTATGCCTACTCTATATAGACATAAAGCTACTAAATTAGCTATAGAATAATAGAGAGGTTAGATAGGCTTTAGCCTGCTTTAAGCTAGCTATAAGGCTAACTTAGTAGTTTATTTATTAATATAAATAAGCTAAATAACTTATTACTAACTAGCAGTAAAACTAGCTAAAGAGTAGAAGGTATAACTGCCTAACTAGACGCTTAGAGTAGAATTATAGCAATACTAGTAGAATGCTAGCTTATAGGCATAATAATAGAGAAGCTAAAAGTTATTAAGTTTATTACTATAGGAAAAATAAAAAATAAAGAACATAGGGTTTCTAGCTACACCTAAGATTAAACATCCGAATACTACAGCTTAATCTTAAGCTGCTCTCTACCTACCTACCTACTTTTCCCCCCTTAAATTTTCCCTCCTCTATCTTAAGAAGAGTTGCAACCTCTCTAGCGCCTCTTTGCGCTAAGTCTAGCTGTAAGGCTCTTCTGCTTTATTATAATAGTATAGGCACTTATAGTTTAGAGCGTAACCTTTATAACTAATAAATAGCTTTTATATTATTTTAGAATTTAAACAGCCTCTACTCTAGACTTAGCTATAGCAGCTACTAATATAGCAATCTCTTCTAGCTGCTTTAGAATCTCTTTATAATAGTTTATACTATTATTAAAACCTCTAGCTAGCACTAGGCCTAACTCTTCCCCTTCTAATTGTTAGCCTTCTCTAAGGCTTTAAGATTCTTAAAAAATTAAGAAGTAAACTAAAATAGCTAGTTAGTAATATTAAGCTAGAGATAAGGCAGACTACTTATTATAACGTAAAATAGTATTATCTTAGTAACTACTTTTAGCTCCTTCTAAAGGCAGGGAAAAATAGAATAAGTCTTAGATATTATATTACACTATAGCTAGATTAAAGCTAGAGGAGGTTTAATATTAGGACTACTTATAGAAATACAATAATTATTATAGATATAATAGTTAAAGTATAATGCTGTCTTTAACCTAACAATTTCCTAGTACAAATAGGCCTAGGCCTATTTAGCTCTAAGCTAGTAGTAGTAGTAGTAGCTAAAATCTAAGCAATATATAAGATGTATATAACTTTATAAGTAGGACTAAGCTATATATAGAGTTAGAGCTAGAATAAAGGTAGAAATAGAGATATATATAGACTTACTAGCAACTTTTTAGAACTAAGACTTAGTTATTATTTTACTCTTAAAGGCACTAGAGGTCTTTATAGTAGTTAGCCTCTAGGCAGAGAATAAGCTAGCGCTAGCTTAGACTTACTATAACTTTCTCTATATTGTTAGATTAAGAAGTAGATATAATAATAGCTACTAATAATAATTAGCAATTTTCTAGAGTTAGACTTAATATAGAGTAGATATAAAGTATATATATATAGATAATAAGTTCTAACTATATTTAAAGATAATAGCAGCAGCAGTAGAGGCAATAAAAATAGTTCTAGTAAGAAGTTAGCTAGAATCTATATAGAGACTAGCTTAGGCTTAGCTAGATAGTAGGTAAGGCTAGTATATTAGTAAGATTTAGTATATATTAAGAGCAAGAGGTTAAAAGAAGAAGAAAAAAGGGAAGGAAGTTAGAAGAAGTCTAGCTAGCTTTATATTTAATAAAAGCTTAAATTTAGTATAGCAGCTGTACTAGCTATAGCTAGCTGTAAAGCTAAGAGGTAATTTATATATAAGATAAATAGAGAGTAAATTTAAATATACAAGCTATTATAGCTAAACACTAGATATTTATACTAGCAGCTATATAATAGTATAGAACTAGGCTAGCCTATCTCTAAGAGAGTAATAAACATTATACTGCACTAAGATAGTCTGCATCCCTAAAGAGTAGAGATAATTAGGGACTAATAAATAGAATAGAGAATTAAGCAGGCGCAAAACAGCTCTAGCATAGAGCTAGAGTTAGGCTATAGCTAAGCTAAGAGGTAATTTATATATATAAAATAGAAGTAAGGTAAATCTAACTATATAAGCTATTATAACTAAATACTAGATATTTATATTAGTAGTTATATAACAGCCTAGAGCTAGACTAGCCTACCCCTAAGATAGCAATAGACAATATACTATATAGAGATAAATTGTATTCTTAGGGAGAGGGGACAATTAAAGGCCAGAGAATACAGCAGGAGAATAGACAAGAGCAGTATAGCTCTAGCGTAGAGCTAGAGGTAGGCTTAGTTTTTAGGAGTTATTAGCCCCTCTAGAATATAGCTAGCAAAGCTAGCAATATTTATGCATGCGCAGAAGACAGGCGGATTCTAGCCGGCATAGAGCTAGAGCCGCCCTAGAGAGCAAAAACAGAAGTAGGCAGGGTTTTTCTTCCTACTAAAGGGTTTTCTAGGCCTAATATAAGAAGAAGATGTACTAGTTATATAGCTTTATAGCTATCTAGAGTATTTAATATATATATATATTCTTTATCTAGTTTTATATAGAGTTAAATACTTTAATTTCTTATATATAGATAAGTAATTTAACTGCTAAAGTAAGGCTATTTAAGTATTTATTAAATGCCTTAACTTCTAGGTTATTATTATTATTATTATTATTAAAAGGTTTTTAATAAAAGAGGGTTTTTACCTTTATATTTATAAATATATACTAAATATATATTTATTACTATATCTTAGAGAAAACAACTTATAGAGCGTTTTTAAGTGCTTTATTAAAGTTAGTTATAATAACTTTAGGCGCCTTAATTTTATGTTAATTTTGTATTTAATTAAGGCTTAGCAAAATCTATTAAAAGGCAGGTTTATTCTCTTTTATTATAAGAGTAAATATAATATTTACGCTAGAGTTCTAGTCTATAATAGTAATTACTTAGAATAAGTATAATTTATAGCAGTTAGTTTTATAAGTATTATCTATATAGAGAACTTAAGGGAAAACTTTCTATTAATTAATGCAGAACTTATAAGTCTAAACAACTAATTCTAAATAGCTCTTATTATTATATTTAATAATATATAGTAAATCTTACTTTTTAAGAAGCTTAATAACTTATTATATTAAAGAAAATTTATTAAGCTTCTTTGTATAAGCTTTTGCAACTTAGTTATAAAGGTCTTTATAGTAAAAATAAACCTCTATTAAGCTATAAAAGTTCTTTAAATGATCTCAATTAAATTCTGTTCTGTTGTTATTCATCTGAGATTTGATTTCTACTATAGTTTTAATATATTCAGGTTGTGTATGCTTTTTGAGTTCAAAATATGACAATACTTTTCTTCAATCTTTATAATTTAAATACTTACTAGAAAATAAAGGGTATTTTTCAAGATATTCTATTAATATTAAATTACTATTTAAATTAATAGTTCTAACTCTATATTCAGGTTTGGGTTTATTCATTCTACTTACTTAAAATGTTCTTCTAGAGCTATAATAGTATAAAAAGCTACTATACTAAGGCTACTACTTTCTGCTAACTTTAATAAACTTAGTTATAGAGCTTTTAATAAAGGCAGTACTATTTGCCTTACTTTAATTTTATAAATTATTAAAAAGGTAATTAAAGTTGCTATAAGCTCTTAGTAGCAGTATTTTAAGAATTAAGCAGCTAGAATCTTTATTATTAAGCAGCAGCTTAAA